>NC_072483.1:36597500-36675000 GCF_027574615.1 Eptesicus fuscus | reverse complement strand
CATAACCTACAGGACCCAAATAGTATGACCTCTGGCTGTCTCTCCAACTGTTTGTGTGTTATTCCACTAGCGCATCACACACTTCCCATGGCCACATTGACCTTCTTTTAGTTCCTTAAATGATGTGAAACTCCAAGTTGACCCTCCTTATGCCTTCATGGCTGGCTTCTGTTCATTTAGGTCTTAGCTGAAGTACTACCTCCACAGAGAAGCCTTCTCTAACTACTCAATTGAAACTAGCTACCTCCTTTTATTCTCTCTTCAGTCATCAGTATTCCTGCAGGAGCATTAATTTACTTACTTTGCTCCCTTATCTTCTGCATCTAGAATTTCCTGAGGGCAGGGCAAGTATTCCTTGCTTACTACAGTGCCAAAAGCTTCTAGCATTGTTGAACATAATAATTATTTGATAATTATGGATTGAATGGATGGTTGAAGGAATGTAGTTGAAATGGAACTGAAATCACAAGTTTAAATGATGGAAATAGATATTTCCTTTGAGATAGGAAAAAATGATTGTAATGTATAGTAATAATTTTATGTGTCAGGGATGAGAAGTTAAAAGAATTTGGAGTTCATACAAGAGGAAAGGTTAGTTGCTCATGTAATAGGGTAGAAACTTGAGGAGAATTGAGAATATTTGGGATAGACTATGAGCAATAGGAGACAGTACTGGCTAACTACACCCATACACACACACACACACACACACACACACACACACACACACACACACACACTGAGGGGCCTTGAGCACTTTCCTGAATTTGGATATCCCAAAATTTTAGTCAAAATACAAGTGTGGTTTGCTTTACCAGTGTTTGGCAGCCTAGGTGTAGGAGGAGATAAAGCAGATTGTTAGATTAATCCAAGTTTGGGGTCACCAGAGCAAATGAGGTGGAAAGAAAAGTGGCAGAATATTTTGAGGGTACTGATGTGGAATGGTAAAATGCTTCATCTCGGGCTTTAGTTTGGGAAAGAGGAAGTAAAGCTAAGAGGAACAGAAAATTGAAAGGGAGGGTAGAAAAGACATTAGTGACTTCCTATGACTTCTTAACATTATAAAGTAAATTAATGGGAAATACATATTTCACAATTAAATATTCTTTACAACATTTGCTGCTGAAAAGGTAAATCAGTTCTAAAAAGGAAGGGTCAGCTGCACAAAATCTGCATGTGCCATTTGAACAAGCAAGGCTGGCTGTGAAGTCTGGAGAGTTGCTCTGTGGCTGAAATTTGGTTAACTGTAGAAACATCTGGTTATAGTGGGAAGAGTTAACCAAGGACACTAATGTAGATGAAACTTCTTATATTAGAAATCAGTAGATTTTTGGCCTCTTTTAGAAGGAAGTTCTAAGAAGTATTATAATGCTAGCCAATCTGAAATTGGAGGCAGAAAATGCTCTCAGAGATTTGGGGACGGCACCTCCGCTCACCACCCATCTGATCCTCCATTGACCACAACCTGTCATGGTGCCTTGATTTTACCAGGGGCACCATGTGGATAGATTATGAAAGATTCCATTAGATGCTAATATCCCAGGAAATAAGGAGTGCCTCTGCTAATTACTGACAAGCATATTTTAGGTGTATTTAAGGGATCACATTGAAGAAAACCTTGTGGAGGACTGTATTGTATAGATCAGTGGTCCGCAAACTGCGGCTCGCGAGCCACATGCGGCTCTTTGGCCCCTTGAGTGTGGCTCTTCCACAAAATACCACATGCAGGCACGCATGTACAGTGCTGATTGAAACTTCGTGGCCCATGCGCAGAAGTCGGTTTTTGGCTATCAAAAGAAATTTCAATCATTGTACTGCTGATATTTGGCTCTGTTGACTAATGAGTTTGCCGACCACTGGTATAGATCATACTGGTGTCTGGAAAAAGGGGAAGCATTAAAGTGTGGGGAAGTGGGCACAGAAGGAGATGTGAGAGCTTTCAAACACAGAGTTTCAGAGTGTGCCTTGGTTCAGGCAGATAAGATGTCAGGCCACTCTAACATTTATAGGTACCTGGTTTCCTGCATTACTAAACAAGTTAAACATGTTTTCAGGTGTCTAGAAAAAACAGCATGCTGTTTTGTTCAAAGGCAATGTGGGTCAGACCAGAACATTTTCAGTGTTATTAGCTCTCACACCATTTTTACATACCATCAGCCGCCTAGTTTTCACAGGTGGTAAAATCTATTTCAAGTTATCTTAAACTGACCCAACTGAAGTAAATTTTCTTTCTTCCAATTTGCTATACTGGGTGAGGAATCACAGCGAAAGTCAAGTCTAATTTAAATGCAAGCCATTTCTGGGTTGGTAATCATTTTTTGGAGAATAAGAAATCATACTTTTATTCTATATGTCCATTCATTACAAAAATTAGGTATTTAGAGTCTGCAGTTCCCTTGTTATCCTTAAAAATTAGTCCAATCTATTTTGTTTGGGGGAAGTCTAGACTGATTAGTGTAGGCAATCCAACAAATAAAAATAAATGGGGCCTCTAATGTGGGGGATTTGTGTCCTGCACAAAGTTGATACGCTACTGTGGTGCGACAGAAAGACTCTGGACTTGAGAAAGATGATGAAGGACTGAGTTTTGAGTCCTTCCAGACACTTACTGTCTGCATGACCATGTGCATATCCCATGACTTTCCAGAACCTCCATTTCCTCACTGTTAGGATGAAGATTTCAATGCCTTCATCACAGAATGTCTGTGAAGATCTGATGAGATAATGGATATAAATACTTTGTAAGCTCCATGGTGGAAAATAAAAAGTAGCCATGTGGGGACCTATGATTATCCACAATGTAAATACACCCATTTTGACTGGGGGCACTGCCCTTTCCCCAGGCAGTCCTTTAATCCAAGTCTATCAAGGGCTCATCATTTATCAAGAGACTCAGAAAGTGATATGTTTCACTTTCTTGGCTTGTGTGTGCTGATCCTCAGCCACTCACTTGATTTGAATGTAGCCCATCAAATAAAGAAGGTTTCAGATGAGAAGATTGAGGGAATGATAACATTCTCTCGCGTCTATGAATTTTTCATTTTATTCCAAGACAGTCAAAGTGTAGGTCAAATCTCAGTCCTCTCAGGTTTGAACAGAAGGTCGAGGAGAATATTTTCTCAGCTTCTATTTGCAATTCAACTACTGCCTTGCTGTGAGCCTTGGGGGCTCACTGCCCAAGCTCCAGTATCTTCAGGATGATCAGAAGGAGAATGGAGCCTCAGCTGAGGAGCTCTGTCACGAATTTTATTATTTTCTCCAAGACCTTAGAATTATTGGGACTTCTTTTGCACTTACTGATAAGAGAGTATTATTACATAACAATATTACTTTTATGGTTTGTTATTTCTAGGGTAGACTACTCCTGACATTTAGTCAGAATTGCCTGACTACTAATTTAGAAAATTTCAGTCACACTCACTCCAAAGGCCTTGGCCGGCTGAAGCCGTGGTTCCTGGGGTAACTGAATATCAAAGCTACTGGACTGGGGCTTAGACACATAAACCACCAGCATCGACATTAATCACTTTAACAATAGGCTATTTGGAGCAGGCAGCTGTCAGAGTGAAGCTGGGAGGGAGGGAGGAGAGCAGGAGGTGGTGTGATGTGGTGGAAATAGTTCTGGGTGGAGGTTAGGGCATCTTAGGGGCCGTTCTCTCTCCCACAGTGTATGACCTTGGATGAGTCCCTTCCTTCCTCAGACTTCTTTTGAACAGAAGGGATTAAACTGCTTTTGAAACTTCATCTAGTATTAACATTTGGTGATTCTATATTCATCGTTAGCCTCTTTCACCCATAAGGGTTTCGCTTCCCTCTGGCTCATGAGATTTCTGAGAAAGGTAAATTAAATTGTTTTTTCTATGGCTTTAAATTTTTCAATGTTTCCCCCTGGCTCCTAGAAGAACCTTAACATGGCCCTGAGTATGTGAACTCTGCTTACTTGTATAGTTTCGCCCTATGTCAGATTTCTCTCACTTTCTCAATAGATCCCTCTTTTTACCTTTCTCCCCTTCTCTAACTTCCTACCCTTCAGGTCAGAGCTCAAATACTTCTGCCCTCTCTCAGGCCACATTTGACTATTCATTTGCTTACTCCTTTAGTATGTACCCTCTGCTTCTGTCTAACACTGTGCTCCAGGCCTTTGAACTAGGACCATGAGGTTAAAGTGCACAGCAGGAGCCCTGAATATTTGTTCACTGCTGAGATGTGGATGTTGGGCAGTTTTCAAGAATCACCTTTGCTTAGTGCTATATAGAAAATGGCTTCCTATTAAATTTCTCTCTGTTGAGGTACCTAACAGGCAAAAAAAAAAATATTTTCTCTCACATACCTCTGACTTGTGTATAAGGAAAACAGAAATGTTTATTTCTGCCAAAGTCATCTATATATATAAAAGCCTACATGACCGTTATGACTGGTCCACCACTCGACCAGTCGCTATGATGCACACTGACCACCAGGGAGCAGACGCGCAATGCAGGAGCTACCTCTGGTGGTCAGTGCGCTCCCATAGCCAACCTCCCACAGTCCGGCCGGCCCTGATGGGCCCCGATTGCCCCGATCGGAACTGGGCAAGATGGCCCCGATCACTGGCCAGGCCGAGGGTCCCCACCTGTGCACGAATTCATGCACCAAGCCTCTAGTCTTACCTAATAATAGACAAACATGTAAATTGACCGTACCTTCGCTAGGCCCATAGCCAATCAGAGTGAGTATGCAAATTAACCCAAAAAAGATGGAGGTTAATTTGCATACATAGGCGCCCAGCGCCTGTGTCCCAGGAACATCCTGGCACCCAGGTCACTGTGAGTGGGAGCGGGGAGCGGGCCTAAACCGTCAGTAGGACAATCCCCTGAGGGCTCCCAGTATGTGAGAGGGGGCAGGTTGGGCTGAGGGACCCCCCACCCCCCAGTGCATGAATTTCGTGCACCGGGCCCCTAGTCTATAATAAAAGTGTAATATGCTAATTAGACTGGACGTCCTTCCGGGAAGCCTGTGCCGGCAGCTGGGGGAAGGAAGGCCTACTCTTGTATGAATTTCATGCATCGGGCCTCCAGTATGATTATGAAGAAACAAAGGAAAGGGTCCTGGAACCAATGGGGAAAAATCACTAGAATTAGAAGTCAGAAAATGTTCTTTTGAATCCCAAATCTGCCATTGGCCTGCAGGTATATCGTTTGGTGTTTAGAGCCTCACTTTTCTCCTCTGCAAGTCATATGAGAGGTAGTTTGTCAGCTGTGAGGATTGATTAGAATCGTACACCCTCATACACACTGCTGCCTGGAACATAAATAAGCTCTTTTTTTGGTGAGGCTCAGCAAGGGAGAGATTCCCCTTATTCAGAGAGTTTTGGCAAACCCGGGAGGGGCAGAGGTGATGCTGGTCACCATGCGGGAGGAGTGGCTGGGGTCTGGGAGGGAGCCAGATGGTGTAGGAGAATTATTACTGAGTGAGGAAGCATCAGAAGACCAGCAGTTGTGTCCCAGCCCTGCTATTTGTTAGCTGTGGGCCCTTGGGCAAATTACCTTTCCCTGGGTGTTTTCCCTCATCTGAAAATGAGGAGAGGTAGCATTTTATCCATCTTGCAGTCTATTGTCAGGATCAAAGGAGATGATGTGAAGGATGAAAGGTCCCACCTGCCTGGCATGGTGTGCCCAGCTCATGAGAGTCAGTGAGCAAATAGTGCATGGAATGCCACCATCTGAGTTACCTGCCCCAACATGACACCCCAGTTTCCTCTTTATGTCTCAGTTTCTCTATAGGTAAATCTGGGATAATGAATGATACCACCTGCCTTGAGGAGTGGTTTTAAGGAGCAAATGAGAGGCAAGTCGTAAAGGCCCTTATAAATACTAAGTTTCTCCATATTGTTCCTTCTCACACCAGTCCATAAACCAACATTTTAGAAGCTGGGCCAATTTAGAAGATGATGTAGTTTGGAATAATATAGACTTTTATTTATTTATTTTTTCACTGAATTTATTGAGGTGACATTGGTTAATAAAACTATATAGGTTTCAGGTGTACAATTCTCTAATACATCATCTGTATATTGTATTGTGTGTTCACCACCCAAAGTCAAGTCTTTTTCCGTCACCATTGGTCCCTCCTTTACCCTCTTCTACCTCCCCTCTCCACCCCTTTCCCTCTGGCAATCACCATACTGTTGTCTGTGTCTATGTTTTTTTCTTTTGTGTTGTTTTTATAGAGGGGACTCTACAAAGATCCTTTCATTTTGAAAGCAAACAACAAAACAGAACCTGTAAACACTGCTATGTTCCCCGAAGTTTCTGACCCTTGAGCAAACAATGTTTCCTTTTCGAGAGGCTCTTGCTCTGAATGGCTCAGCCAGAACAGCCGATGGGAAGTTATTTTCTGGCACCAGAGTAGCCACGGCAATATTATGGCAAGAAGTTGATAAAATTAGGCCAATGGTTAAGTTGGGATTAAACTGGGCCCTTAATTGGATGTGTAAAAATGAAGTACAAACAGGTTTGAATTCCTATATTTACTAATGACTCATTCCCAGAAATATTTCTAGGTCTAGGTTTAGGAGAAAAAGTCACTGATTTGATTTAACATTGCTCAGTTTTACATGAATTAGACACTGTTTAACTGTTTTCGTCTCTGAATTAGCAGTAGAAAGCGTATTTTACATTCTCCTAGTTATGGGGAAAGTGTGGTAGATAAAAATATCAAAATATTCTCTAATCATCTTTTAGCCACATTTAACCTTGGTTATATGTTCTAGCCTGCTGATTTTAAACTAATTTGCTTTTTAGTTCCAGTTTTCCTACACAACTTTTCAGTGAAATAGTGCACGCTGCTGAACCACACACAAGCACACAACTGTGTACAGGTATGTGCGCATACACACACACACACACACACACACACACACACACACACACACACACCATTGCATAGTGTTGACCTATATAAGGGTGAAAGCCAGAAAAACCCTTCACATCCACCTTGTAAGATTCCTCCTTCTGCCCACCCTCCCGTTTGGTTTTTCAGGGAGTATCTCACAGCTTTTCCAGTCCATTTCAGATTATGTTCTCCAATCACTACTAGTCACAAAAAAAATCACTACTCAAGCTGATCCATTAAAATATTCATCCCATATAAAAATAAGAGAATGTGAACTTCATTTAACTTGAAAGTTTCTCTTTTTTCCAAGCCTGATAGATTTTAGGAGCCTGAAGTTTGGAAGGATATGTGGTCAGTTTATTTTTTTCTCTCCTAGCTCCTCCTTCTCCTCCTCCTCCTCCTCCTCCTCCTCCACCTTCAGTAATTCATTAGTTATGGTTTTTGACCCCACAAGAGTTGGAAAGGGAGGGGAGGGGATAGAAAGTAAGGTTCCAGAAAGGTTTTTCTTTCCCCTCAGTAATTTAGACTGGTTTGTGGCAAATGCATGTGCTATCTTTTGCTTTTCGTATGTGCCAGAGGAAAACTCCCTTTAGCTGTGTAGGAAGGAATCAAATTATTGGTTGACAGCCTCAGCTGTGGGCTAAGAGAATATCCACAACTGCTGGTCTTCTGATGCTTCCTCACTCAGTGCTTTGCATCATGTTGTGGAGGCGCTTGCCAGAGCTCTACAGGAAAAGCTGCACCGAGTACAGGCATGACGATAGCAGGCGTGGAGGAGCGTGCTGTCATTCTTAGTGCACTTTAAAAACGAAATGCTGGCAGCAAGAACTTGTGGAGTAATTTTTCTCTAAATACAGATTCAGGAAGTGCACCTTTTAAAAGAGTTCATTTTTGGAGTGCCACCTTAATTCTAGCTGCAGGCCCGAAGACAGACTTCTTTGAGGAGAAGTGCCTTGCATTTTCAGTGGACAGGACTATGTGTAATAACACTTGTATAGGTTACAACTGATTGAAACAAACTCTAATAATTAACAGCAAAAACTATAAGGTTTAACTTCATCTAAAGAAATGATTCATTCTGAAACTTCAAAATGACTGTCAAACAAGCATTTTATTTTAAACATACTTTATAGGCAAAAGTGAAATTGCATTTGACTTACCGACATAAAACACTCTTGTAAGATAAGTAAGGAGATTTTCCTCCCTTGACAGTCAAAACATTAAAACAAAAAAATCAAAACAATCTATACTAATAGAAGGGTAATATGCTAATTAGACCAGAAGACCTTCTGGACGTCCTTCCGGATAAAGCCATGGTGGTAGGGCCAAGGCAGAGTGGCAGGGGAAGGCAGTTGGGGGTGAGCAGGCCGGTGGGGGTGGGGGGAGCATTTGGGGGTGAGCAGGCCAGCCGGGGGGGCCAGGTAGGGGCAAGCAGGCCAGCAGGGGGCCAGTTGGAGGTGAGCAGGGTGGCGGGGGGAGCAGTTGGGCAGGGGCAGGAAGTTAGAGGTGATCAGGTCAGAACGGGGGGCAGTTGGGTTTGATCAGGTCAGCAGGCAGAGTGGTTAGGGGCGATTGGGCAGGCAGGTAGGTAAGCGGTTGGGAGCCAGTGATCCCGCAGGGATCAGGCCTAAACCAGCAGTTGGACATCCCCCGAGGGGTCTCAGATAGGAGAGGGTGCAGGCCGGGCTGAGGGACACCCCCCTAGTGCACGAATTTCGTGCACCAAGTCACTAGTCTATATATATGAAACCTAATATGCAAATAGACCAAACAGTGAACAACCGAACAACTGGTAGCTATGATGTGTGCTGACCACCAGGAGGCACGCGCGGAACATGGTGGGCATCGGCCATGGTGGTATGGTGGAACAGGTGAGCAGGGGCACCAGACCAAGGTGGGACACGGGTCATTGTCATCGGGGCAAGCCTCTGGTAGTTACTGAAAATTCTTTGCTCCCGCACACTGTGGTCCTGCCCTGTGCTCGCACAGGCTACCAGCTCCTGGCACTGGCCCTGATCACTCAGCGCCATCAGTGGGTACGAGTGGTGGCTGCCCACCAGGATCGCTCCTCATGGCTTCTCCACCTCCCCCTGCTCTTGAGGGGTGAGTGGGGCCGGCAGCCGCTGCTCTCACCCATTGTTGTCTATGGACCTGCTCGCACCTGCTGCTGGCGCTGGCCCCAGTGGCTCCGCTCCATCAGCGGGTGTGAGTGGGGCCAGCACTGTCAGCACATGGGAGCAGGGACAGCAGCAGAAGGGGACTGCTGGCAGACAGGGGATGGCGGGGGGGGGGGGGGGGGGCTGCTGCGGGAGGGTCCAGGCGGGGGCGCAGAGGGTGGGCCGAGACCTGCCCCTGTGCCCACGGCAGCCCTTACGGCCCACAGTTCCTTTCAAGGTGCACTGGGCCCCTAGTAACAAAAATATGCACTAAAGTATAAACATGAACTAATGAATATATTGTAGTGTTAGAACAGGATGTGTTTACCTTAAACCTCATACTAACATATTCCCAATATTCAAAATGAAAAATTATAAAGTAATTATTAATTTATGAAAACTCATTGCAAGCTTCATTGAAATAATTACCTCTCATTATTTTTATAAAAAAGTATTAACTTTAAAAAATCATTTTAGCCTGGTCAGTGTGGCTCAGTGGTTGAATGTCGACCCATGCACCAAGAGGTCACTGGGTTCGAGTCCCCATAAGGGCACATGCCCAGGTTGCAGGATCAATTGCCAGTAGAGGGCGTGCAGGAGGCAGCCACTCGATGTTGATGTTTCTCTCTCATTAATGTTTCTATTTCTCTCTTCCTTTCCCTTCCTCTATCTCTAAAATCAATAAAAACATATTTTTAAAAACAATTTTAGAGCAACATACCTTTTAAAGCCATATTGTGTAAACTTGTATCTTTTGAGTGCACAACACTGTGCTCAGTGCTAAGGAGTGCAAAATAAAGTACAAGAGTTTTTCTCAGACGCTTAAAATTTCACGGAGAAGGCAAACTAGATTCTCAAGGCTCTAGTTAGTGCAGAGTATGCAACAAGGAGTGTTTCAGTGACCACAAGAGCATTAAGGGAGGGTCATTGGAATGTAGAGGTTACATCACATCGTGGTCCAGGTGCAGGTAAACTACAGTCGGATTTTGAGCAGTATCCAATTAAAATGTGGGGGGGGGGGAGGGGATGGTGAGGACCGTGCAAGAGGAGGCTGGTGGGAGGCTGTGGGAAGGGACTAGCTGATAAAAACACTAGTGGATGGTAATGAGTATAATAATATGTAGGAAAGGGTAATGAGACTAACTTTTCTCATGCTGAGGGTCTATACTGGAGAGAATGTCACATCCAGAAAACTGTAGCTACACTGCAAGGGGCAGAAACGGGTGTCACTGAGAAGGACAGTGAGAAAAATGCTGAAAACAGAAAGGAGTTCCTGTGCTTTGGGAAAAGGCCATGATCGTGTCTTAACATCTTAGAGAGATGATTTCTGGGGACCCAGGAGAAAAGGAGGGAAGATCAGATTTGGAAAAGAGAGTCTGACTTTAGAGCAGATGAGGTTGTTCTGCTTGCCTCATCTCCTCAATGCCAACCTCTTCCTAGCATATCTACTAAATCATCCTTATAAAGATAATAACTAGTAACTAGTTATTATTATCTTTATTGAAGGAAATATAATTTAAATAAACCTACTAGCAAATCTATGGTTTTTATCCCCCTTTTTTAAAATTCAATCTATATTAAATTGGTAGTTATGATGTTCCAGTAACAGTGTTAATCAATCTGTAATGGGAGATCTGGGGGAAATGTAAAAGGCAGCAAGGGAGAGAGTCCACAGAATTCTTAAGATGTAAAGGTTTCAGTGGGATGCTACTGTGGCTAATTTTAAGGCTAGCCTCTCTCTCCCTCTCTCTCTCTCTCTCTCTCATCACACACACACTTTCTCTTATATTCTATAACAATTTTTCTTTTACATTTTATCTTAAAAAGATCTTAATGTATATTTTTAAAGCCATCTCATATACTTTAGGAACAAGGCTGAAAATAAATAAAATCAAAGTAAGAAAACTTCACTCCAATGCCTGCCAATATTTTTCATTTGTGTTTTCTTCCAACCTTTATCCATATGAATACATATTTTTACACATATCTGTAGTTGGCGTGTTTGAATAAAAGAAAAAAAAAGATTTGTTCCCTTTCAAGGAAGCATGACAAGAAAGGGCTATAAATACTTGAGGGGGTCCCAGGCATAGGATCCCTGGTGACTCAACTGTCACCTCCATCCTGTTGGTGGAGTGGCATCAGGTAGGCAACTCACAGAGAGCAGCTGTGTTTAGCCAAGGTGGGTTGTGTGATAAGAGGGAGGGGCCTGGCCACATGCTGTCTGACTCATCCTCTTAAGCACACGTGTCAGTTTCTCCTGCAGTCTGGACAGCCTCCTTCCAAAGACAGAACATGACTGTAAAAGTAACTTCCTAGGCTGTTAACCTCCGTGGACCAAATTTCAGAAACTAGTAAGCGCTGAGAGTCAGCAAGTCGTCAATAAATCACATGCATAATAGCATCATTATTACTTGCTTTTGGCCCTCGTACAATTGCCCTTTGGAACTGCAGCCTCTGCTTCTGTGCATGTCTGATTCTTTCCCAGGATCCGTAGCAATCTGCCGGCTATTGAAGGGATGCTGAAATGGAGCTACTTTCACTATTCCTTCACTCCCTCGCACTTAACGGTCAAAGCTGGCATATGTGTATATAAAGCATATAAAATACATGTGATATGTAATATACAAAACTTCAGATCAGAGCTGCTCCACCATAAGTTTTAAGATCCTTTACGGGAGGCCAGGGGGGTATAATCAGCAAGAGATGACAGATAACATACAGCGTAATTTTGAGCGTGGATTTTAATCATTACTCTACAATTACTGGCTCTGTTATCACTGACAATTTAACTTCATGGGTCCTCGGTTTCTTTGTCTTTATTTTGGGTACATTTGTGTTCTCCTCAGGGTCTGTGAGTTTCACTAGAGTGAGGAACATGAATGGCACAGTAGTTGGTCTATGCAGGCAACTGGTGCATGTCTGATAGTCATCTGCCAAAGGCTAAGAGAGTGGAAAATGGCCTCCGTGTGGCTGGCATCACAGTGAAGAGGCTCCACCTTCTCATCTGAACACAGGCTCAGTGATCTCTGCCTTCCTCCTGGTAGTGCTGACTACCTAGATCACAAAAGGAGAGTTTTCTACTGAGGCCAAACAAAGCCCTTGTTTACATACCAAGTGTGCTACACTAGAATCTTGACATTCCCCAACTCCAAATTCCAGGCAAAGATTCTTTGGCTCAGGGACCTGCATATCAAGGCATACATGGAGCTTTGATGCTAACGGGTACAAAGAACCCTAACTTATGAGAGAGTTAAAAAGAGGTGGGGACCCAACTGTACTTGAATCAGAGCATATGGTTGTGGCTCGATCAGCCTTCTGGTGATGTAGGCATAGGGATTTAATTCCTTGAGACACGGGTTCATGAAGGCTCTTTGGGCAGCTTTAGAGCTACGCTGCTTTGGGAAAGTGATATAACTTCTGAGCCCCTCATCTGTTCATTGGAACCCATAATATCTGCAGTTTCTTTTCTAGGGCTCTTAGGAAGTTCATGTGATGTGTAGGCAGGCTCTCTGTAAATGGTGCAACTCTAGAAATACAAGCAGTTATTATTATGCTCTTGTACAGGTTTTTGCTAGTTATTGGCTGACTTTTTTCAACAATCTTGTTCCTGTATAACTGAACTCCTGAGCTGTCTGCAATCCCTACCTCCAAAAGATATTACACTTTGGGGAGAAAAGTCACTTTTTCACTTGCTATTTTTGTAATCATTTGTCATGATTAGGCAGAATTTTGCTGGTTAAGATATGATTTTAGGGAGGCCTTATCTGTGCTCCATTCCCAAATATATTCTCACCAAACCTGCTAACACTGTACAGTGTTGAAATTGGGAATTCACTTCATTGTCACTCTTCTAGTGGAAAGACATTTTAAGCTCGATCATTCATACATATCTTATTAAGAATTGAATTCATCTAATCATTTCTGTTTGCAATAGAGGAAAGGAAATGAAACATAAGCTAATAGGGGTGAGGGCCAAAGTATCAGAGAAATAAGAGTAAGAAGAGAACACAATGGTATCCTAGTACTAATATTGGAACTTTTCCTTTTGTGGATGGCAGACTATTTGGACTATGTCTAATGATTCATATTGCTTTAGTTCTCTAGGTGACCAAGGATCATACAGAATTATCTAGAAATAGCTAAGTTCTACATCAGAGATAGCATACTTGGTGTGGAGGAAAGATAAGAGAAATGGATCTTACCCAACAGGTCTTGTGTCTTCAATGGCTCTGTCCACTGGGATCAAATCGCTGAGGTAGACATTGAAGTTTCCTTCTTTCCATCTTCTTTCTGCCTCCTTCTCCTTTCCCTGGGGCACAACCACAGGACGTCCAAACTGCCCTGGGGCTTTGGGGTCCCTTGGAGAAAGTGTCATATCGATGCTTAATACTTGGTGCATTTCGCTGTCTTTAGGTGAAAGGGCTTTTGTATGCCTTTGGTTGAGTTCTTCGTGCTGGACCGTGGCATTTAAGCTGATTCTTGCTGGCTTTAGTCCCCCAGCTAAGACGTGATTAGTTTGAGACACTCTTGCTCTCTGGAGAGCAAGTGAAGAGAAAGATGCCTCACTTCTGTCCTTGGAAATGTGTTTTCTTTGTCTTTCACCCAATACGAAAGGAAATACAGTTTTGATTTTAGGATTAGGGACCTCTTTGGTGTTTGTCTTTAGCTCCTCTTCCTTGGTTATAATCACAACATGGCTTTCAGAAAAATTGAATTTCTTCCCACCAGCCACTTTGGCTCCATCATCCTTTGGCAAGTCTCCCAACTGAGTCTCATTAATAGATTGCTTCTTTAAGTGATTTAAATTGGCAGAGAACTTGGGAAAGGGAAGGTTCTTATTGGCTTTGTGTTTATATGCAGTTAGATATTTTCTCTGAGCCTCAGTTTTATTTAAGGTTAAGGCTTCCCTAGATTTTGGCACTGGTGGACTGGCAGGGAGTGTCTTCTCATTTGCTACGGCATGTGATATCTGCTTTGATCTGTCACTATTAAACCTGATGGTCACATCCAGGGTCCTTTCAGCGGCTTGTTTTGATGTGTCACTGCTGTGACTATGTCTCTTCTGGGCCTCCTGGTTTATACCAAAAGGTCTTGTGTGTAGAGATAGTTGGGGCAATGGAGTTCCTCCGGCTGCTATGAATGTGGTTTTCTGACCCCCCTGAGCTGTCGTTTGCTTTGGGGTCACAGGGCGAGAATAGGCTTCAGGTTTGATGGCATGTTCCTCTGTCATCGGCTTGGTAAAAGTCACAGGAAAGGTCTGCAGATGTACAGGATGCCACAAAGGTGCAATCTTGACACTTCCTGGAGCTTTCTGTATTCGTCTTTCCTTCTGGATTTGGTCCAAATCATCTTCAACCTTGAGCACACCCTCCTCCGTCTTTCTCAAGTTCTCTTTGCCCCATATGCCCTTCCCGTGGCCCCTGAGTGGGGGCTTTATCTCTTTCATGCTGCTGTAAAGAATCTTCATTTGGTCTGGCTGAACTCTGAACCCTATCCTCTCCCTTCTGACTACGTCTTCCTTCAGAACCCTAGTGTTGATCTCACTGAATGAGAGGCGGAGAGCTGCCATGTCAAAGAGCAGCCAGATGATAGAAGCTACAAATATAAATGCCAGGACTCGCCCACTTCCGCGGAAAAACTTTCGGATCTTGTTCATGGTACAAAGGCTTCCCTTGCAGCCTGCCCTCCCTTTGAGCCAGCTTACCTTGAGTGCAGAGGGAGCTGAAGCAGCAGCAGCAGCAGCAGCAGGACTGCCAGAAGGCGCCCCCCTCCCCTGAACACAGCAGGAAACAGCAGTCCAAGGGGAAAGCTCAGCTCCTACCGCTTGTCAGTCTCTGCCTGCGTGGCATTTCACAGCAGCGCATCTGTGCCTGCTGGGCTGGCCCCTGGCTAAACCCTGCGGAGCACTGTCCTTGGGTCACTCTGGGAGCAGTCGATGCCAGCTGCCAGATAGTTCAACATATCACTCGTCTTGTCTCTGGGAGCCCATGTCCACCTTCCTACAAGCCCAAGGAAAGGTGGGGGCCGGGCTGGGGCTGCTGCTTCTCTCCTCCCAGTTTTCAGCCTGCACGCTGTAACTCAACACCACTTCTCATAAGGAAAACATTTCAAGCCATTACCCAGAAAACTTCATTCAGCTCTCACCTTCTGTGTTATGTGAGAGTGTGTATGTTTTCCGGGCAATAAAGGGAAAGAAAGCTATCTCACTTGGAGGGCATGTGTTCCTGGTTTGCAACCCCACCTCCCCCATTCCTGCTCGTTAACCCTGTTGTACCCAGGTCTCCCAATGAGCTGCCTGAGCAATTAATCACTGACCTTAATGTTCAGCTTTAAGAGGTAGCAGCTTAAAGAGGGGCCTAGCATAATCTCACTTCCAGAGGTGGATGTGTAAGTAAGCCTTCCTTGGAGGGTTATCCAAATGTTTGTAAGTCAACTGTTTATTTTAAACGAGTCCACCTATTTTTGTTATTTTATTTAATAACGTCATATTGCTGTAAAAGTTTCTAAAATCGTACCCTCAGTTTCGATGCTTATTGGTGCTGATTGCACTGAACTTGGACCAGAGTTTGAGTGGCACTGGTTGCCGAGCGGTTCCCACACAGGCTTGGCCTTACAATCATTCTGAGGAAGCCCCTCTGATTTCTGATTAATGGGCGGGGGGAGAGGGGAGATGGCAGTTGAGAAGCTTTCCAAGTCTTTCTAATGTAAAGCCAAAGATGAGAATCATTGGTCTACAATAAAATGCCTCATGTTTTCTGTTTGTTTGTTTTTGTTTTGTGTGTGTGTGTGTGTGTGTGTGTGTGTGTGTGTGTGTGTGTTTGGGGGGCGGGGTTCGAACACGGAATTTTTGTGAAATTCCTTTTCACACAGAGTAAAACTTAACAACTGAAGCATAACCTGCATTTTAACATCGCCTGTGATCAACATTGTCCATACAATTTGAAAAGCACATCGGTGTGATCTGCAGACGGCCATGCCACTTATCACTGTCGTGTTGGAGGAGTATAGTGTCCCTGCTTTGGGATCATTTCAGGCTCCCAAAAACGTGGGAAAAGAAGAAGGAAAGATTCTGAATTCTTTACACTTACGCATTGCCTTGGCAGCACTTGGCCTTTAAGTTTATACTTCGGCTCAAGGGAGGGAACCCCGATAAACGTAGCTATGGTAGGCTTCTTGGATCCATAACTGTCTTTTTTTTTATTCGGTGACTGCTCACTGATTTGGAATACCCACATGGACTGCAACCTTTGTAGCTCTGCCATTTCCTCCATGCGCCTCGCCTCGCCTCATCCATCCTTCCAATGTCTGTTGGGTGTTTTCCATGGCTCAGGTGCTGTGTTTGGTGTCAAGGATATTGAATAAAAGGACATAGTTCATGCCTTTGAGGTCTCACAGTCAGGCAGGGGAACACAAGCAAGTAGGCACATATAGAATCCTTAACAAGCAAGAATGAGAGGATAATATCCCAGATCAGATTCTCTGGGGATGCAGTTTGGTTTTAAAACGCACCGATGACTTTTGAAGAAGCTATCCATAGGCCTTAGGGATGAGTAAGAATATAATGATCTCTGCTCAGACTGTGGTCTAAGTAAATAAATATTATTTGGGTGGTGAAAGGTAGATAAATTAGCCAAAGCATAGAAGTGAAGAGAGGGCACTGTCCCTTAGGGGAAGCACATGTTTCTGAGAACCAGCATGATCAGAAACACAGGCTTTGGTGTTAGCTTCTGTGCATGTGTGCATGTGTGTGTGTGTGCATGTGCGTGCATGTATGTGTGTGTGTGTGTGTGTGTGTGTGTATGTATGTCCAAGATGTCCCAAACACTTTGTCCAGCTCTTTTTATTGAGAACTGAGCAAAGTGTTCGGGATACCTTGGGCATACACACAAACACACACACACACACACACACACAATGAGAAAGACACAATTATAACTATACTTTGTAATCAAGGAAACAAAAGCTTAGAGAGGTGACACAACTTGTAGAGAGTGGAGGAGCTGGATTTCGAATAAATGACTGCATGATGCTACCATTCATGTGCTTAAATACCACACAGTACCGCTTCTCTAGCTGTATGACTTGCAAGTTAGTTAATTTTATGTGTTTACTCAGCAATGAAAAAGAAAAGAATTTCTGCTTTTCAGGTTAATGTGAAAATTTCAGAATATAATTTAAAGGTCTTGTTACTTAGAATGTACTCCACTAATGATAGTCACTGCCATTAATACTGTTGCTGATAGGAGTATGGGGTACAAGTGGGATACAATATACTAGCTTGTATCAAAAATCAAATAGAAGCCCTAACTGGTTTGGCTCAGTGGATAGAGCGTCGGCCTGTGGACTGAAGGGTCCCAGGTTCGATTCTGGTCAAGGGCATGTACCTTGGTTGCGTGCGGGCACATCCCCAGTAGGGAGTGTGCAGGAGGCAGCTGATCAATGTTTCTCTCTCATCGATGTTTCTACTTCTCAATCTCTCTCCCTTCCTCTCTGTAAAAAATCAATAAAATATATTTAAAAAGAAATGAAATAGAAGACCGATAACTAACACGATTTAAGCAATGGAGCACCAAGTATATCTGTGTTGTTTTTTTTTTTTGTTTGTTTTGTTTTGTTTTTGCTGCTCTTATTTCCTTTTATTATGGATTTTATTAATGAATAATTATTTACTGAGAGATAATTACATGCCTCCAAATGAAATAGGTGACATTGTTTCTGCCCCTAATGACCTTAAAACTCCACTGACTAGAACACCCTCAACCCAAACATGGCACAACTATTAAGGATCTATGTTCTAAAATAAAATGAGAAATGTTTGTTTTTAGTTTTTCAGTATTAGGGATAAATGGTTTGCATTAAAGAGAATAATGATAAGCTATACATGCATCACTGAATTTGAATTTAGGTTTAAATTTTGGGATTCCAGTTTGAAGACAATATGGGATGAGGAAATTTGAATGGGAAAACTTAGTAAATATTACATATCGTTTTGCTTTCTTATTTAAATATAGTCACTTTTTTCCTTCAAAAATTTTTTTGAGAAAAAGACACATTGTATCCAACAGAATAACACTATCCTGTGAGCAAAACCCACCCACACACAAA
Source organism: Eptesicus fuscus (assembly GCF_027574615.1). Taxonomy (NCBI): domain Eukaryota; kingdom Metazoa; phylum Chordata; class Mammalia; order Chiroptera; family Vespertilionidae; genus Eptesicus; species Eptesicus fuscus. The sequence goes on along the minus strand of NC_072483.1, from coordinate 36,656,866 downwards.
GAGAATGTTAAAATCATAATTTAAGGCTGGAGTTATTGCAAAATCCATGGGTAGCATACACATAACAAGTGAGAATCTTATTCCATTTTAACCAGTTCTTCCTGTGAAGAGGCATGAATATAACGGTGGCAGCCATTTTCACATTGGTGTATGTATCCTTTTTTATAAGTTTTGGAAGCTGCTTAAGAAAGAGCCTCTGTCCCTAAGGCCCAGAGAATTAGACTGCTGTGGTCTTCCCTTAGACATTTGTTCTTGAAAACGGTTCCTTGTATTAGTGGTGGTAAATCATAATCAGTTAAGTCTGACTTAAAAGAAAGATAATATACTGTGCTTAGACTTCAGTTTTCATTTGATTCTTGAAAAGTGGGGACAATCCAACATTTGTGCTTTATAGGTCCCTGACCAGTATTAATTTTTTAATATTTTATTTTGATTAGGAAGAAATTTAATAAAGTTAAAAAAATTAATTGAGTATCTTCTTTGGATAAAGAACTGTGCTAGGTTTCAGAAGCAAGAAAAAGAGAAGGTCTGCCCTAACCAGTTTGGTTCAGTGGATAGAGCGTCGGCCTGCGGACTGAAAGGTACCAGGTTCAATTTCTGTCAAGAGCATGTACCTTGGTTGCAGGCACATCCCAAGTAGGAGATGTGCAGGATGTTTCTACCTCTCTATCCCTCTCCCTTCCTCTCTGTAAAAAATCAATAAAATAATATTTAAAAAGAAAGAAAATGGGAAGGTCCCTGAAGGACAAGTTGTCAGTGAGCCCAGAACTTGTAACTCAAATACTAAGTTAACATAGGTTTGATTAATTATAAATTTGGGGATAAAAAGAGAAAATAGCTCATGGAGACTCTGATAAGGGTGTTATTAACTGAGACAGAAAAATTGTTTGAGTGAAAAGAGAAGTTTAGGTTTAAACATGTTGGATTTGAAATATATATGGGTTATATAATCACATATACAGTGTATCTCTCCAAAATGTATACACACAGCTGACACCTCAATTTTGAAAATGAAATGTATCTTTGCAAATAATAAATGCATATATGCTTATTTAAATTCAAGCTATACAGCAAAATTTGGAGTAAAATTTGAAAGTTAATCTTCATATCCATATTATTGAATGTCAAATAAGCATATATGCATTTATTATTTGCAAAAATAATTTTTAAGAATAGACAAACATACACCCAAATGTTAAAAGTGCCTACTCTGGATCACCGAGTTTCTAGTGATTTTTAATTTATTTTTAATTTTGTCTAACTGTGTTTTGTAATTCTATAATGTCTACCAATACAGTATTGTTTAAAGTTTTTTTATGTATTTATACAATTTATACACATGTAAACTACAGTGTAAAGAAACTGGTAAGTCTCACATCGGAGAAACAAAGTGGCTGGTGGACACAGAGGAGACTTTTTCTGAATCCTCTTTGTGCCTTTTCCTATTTGCCTGTATCAGCTATTTAGAAAAGTAAGTAAAATTATATACAAATTGCACCCCTCCATATTTATACTTTTAAAAAAGAGATCAAGTTTGATTTTAATTTACTGACATGGCAAGAGCTCATAACATATTGGTAAATGAAAAAATAAAATAAAATGGTAGTTGATTCCATTTTATTTTATTTTATAAAATGTGGGTATATATGATCAGAAAAAATGGTTGCATCACTGGATCAATGATTTCCAGGAGAGGAGTATGGGGGGTAGAATTCAGTGCAAAGGGGCATGAGGAAACCCATTTGGGGTGATGGAAATATCCTGTGTCCTGATTTGGGTGAGGTATACAGCTCTATGCTTTTAGAAAGTTGATTATTATTAAATGTAAATTATACCTCAGTGAATCCACTCACCTCCACCACCAACATCAAAAAAAGTCTATATGGTTATATGCCAAAACAAAAACAGATTATTGTGGTGGATTAGATTATTCAAAAAGGCTCTCTCTCTCACTCCCCACTTCCATGGAGTCTATTTCTCTGTTCCAATGTTGTTAGCCCGAGCCATATGACTTCCTTTAGACTCATGGTAGGCCATGTGTTTCCTTGACCTTTGACTTTGGGATTAGCCATGTTCTTGCAAGCTTGTGCTCATTCTTTTGCATCTCTGTCAATACCATAAGAAAAGCTTCCTGCAGGTGACTGCTGGCCCTTCATCGAGGACTTCAGAATGAATAGACATGGAGCAGATCAGAGCCTTGCCCACACGAGCAAACCCAGCCAGTCCTGCAGTTTGAACAAAAGCTGCCAGCCATGCCCAACCAACCCCCAGATACATGAGAAATAAATGTTTATTGGTGCATGCTAAAAAAAGAAAAGAAAAGAAAATGTATCTTAATGAACACTACCTTTATAGTTATTCAAATTGTGTGTATCCATTTTTGGGGACACCCTATCTATTGAACAAATATGTATTGAGTACCAATCATATACTAGTTTCTGGAGAACAAAGAGGCTAAAGCTCATAGTTTAGTCTAATTGGTTTCCTTTTTTTTATTGTGCATCAGCAATCTCATGGGGAAGTATTATTAAAATATAGATTCACACAATGTACTTGGTAAAAGTTGGAATCAGTTGTTATGAAGAGAAAGAAGTGCTCTAACTCAGAAGAGGAGTAGGATGGTCAGAGAACTTTGAGAGTCCTCCTGACCTTTAAACCAATGCTTCTGATCTTGGGAGAAACACACTGAGTCACAACAGAACAGAGTGGGGATCTGGACAGCCCCCCAGCATTCATGAGGCAGAGTGTCAAAGGATGATGGGGAAGCAGATATGGAGTGATGATTTCTGATCAGCTGGGTGGGAAGTAGGATGCCATGGAAAACTTCTTAAAGCAAGTGAAATGGTTGAATCTTGAAGCATTAAAAGAACTTCTACAGATTAGAGTAGGAAGTAGATAGTAGGGTTTTCTTTTGTCCGTGTGTGTGTGTGTGTGTGTGTGTGTGTGTGTGTGTGTGTGTAAAGGAATATTCTAAAATGACCACAGGCATGTCAGGGACTTTATCCTTTGAAAATCTATTACTAATCATATAAACATCCTTCATCTGTTTCTTTTGGCAGAAACTGGATTAATCTTCAGCTGTTCCCTGACATCACCTACTTAAAAGTTTCAATGATTCATTTGCAAGGCTTGGGTTTAAAAAAACAAAGGCCTGAGTGAGTATATTTAGGGTTTGGCCAGAACAAAATTATCAGGTGAAGTGAAATGAGTGCTTGGTGCCCAACCCTCTGCCTCCCCCTCCCCGCTTCCCCAAGGAGCTCCACTTGCCTAACTTGAGCCACCTCTGTGCTACTCTAGGTGCTGCACCAATCATGCCCTCAGAACATGTCCTGATTCCTTCCTCTCTCATCTGTGCTACCCTGAAACCTGCCTGTTCTCACTCTGCTCTCCATTTCAGCACAGAGAACAGAAGGAAGAGGAGAGGAGTAGAAAAAGAAGTGTTGTGGGAGGGGCAGCCAGCAGCAGCTCTGGGTCGGGGGCATTTGAGGGCACTTTCATGAGCTGAGAAGAAGTGGGACGAAATGAAAGCCTTTCAAAAAGAGCTCCTATCTCTCCCACCACCTCCAACTCCATTTCTGCCCCCAGGAGAAAGATCAAAATAACTTTCTGTGGGATGAAACGATGACAATGACTTTGGATCCAATTATGTTATCGTAACCTGGAAATAACCCTTCCATTTGAGGCTCGCTAACGTACTGAACTGTGAAACTCAAATTGCAATGTGAGAAATGAAAGAGACTTGAACTCAGGGCCCTTTGGACATTTTCCTCAATATCAAAGAATGATTTTTATTTCTGATCTCTGAAAAGAAGGAAACAGACAAGTGATAAGCTAACTGAGAAATGGTGGAAGCAATACCTAATTGGAAAGGAGAGTAAAAGAGGAAAATAAAAATGGGTTCGGATTGATGTCAGCCTTGCAGTTACCACAGGATCTGAATTTGTTTACATTATCACATATTTTCAGAGTTACTGACCGATGTGAAGTGTCTAAGTGTTTCCCTTACCCTTGGGAGCCAAGGATTAGGTCACTTTCCAAGGCTGGGCACACAGCAGACAGGAGCATGCAAGTGTCCACGCATGGTTAAGCTAAGAAATGTAAATATAGCTTTCCAGTCCCCCAACTTCTTTCCAGAGGAATGAAATAATCCTGGGAATAGTGCTACTCCATGAATTGGGGCTGGATTTTAGTCATGCATGTAAAGAGGGAGCACTTGAGAGAGAAGAGGAGCAATATGTATATTTCACATGTGCACACATATGTGTCTATGTATTTATATGCGGACACACAAGCTCCATGTGTGGTTTATGTTTGTGTGTATATATTGATATGTATCCTCATATGTATGTATAGAGTTCACAGAGCACACACAAACAAATACACACCAGATGTGCTGATTTTTAGCTCAGTAAGAAAAAGTGAGAGGAATGAAATTGCTTTTGAGGACATTGGCCATATTACCAGGTATATTGCGTTTTGGAGGCCATATCATGTTTTGTGCATGTTTATTCCGGGTAAGAGGAGACTCAGGGGAACATAATAACTGCTTCAAATTTTTTGGATATCATGTGAAAAAAATAACTTAACTCATTCCATATTGTTCCAGAGGGTAGAAATGAGGCTGAGGCATAGTAGATTTCTGTTCTAAATGAGAACAACTTTCTAACAATTAGTATTATGCGAAAGAGACATGTATTCCTTCTAAAAGTAGATAATGATCTGCCTGCTCTTGGAAATGACATGTGGCAGAGGCTGCAGGGCCATCTGTCATGAAAATTGCAGGGGGCATCTTTCCATTCAGTGGGTGTTTACACCAGACGTTTGTTGCACCATCTTCATTCTGAAATTCAAGGGTTCTCTCACACACACAAACACATTTTAAGGGAAGTCAAGTCAGATAATAGTTTTGGCTTTCTGACTGTTTTTATTTTATTCAGTGACTTATGAGCAGCTAACTCACATCTTAATAGGTTTTAGAAATAGCATTTTTTTCTGTCTTCTATTTGGTTTCTGTTCTCCCCACTTCTTTCCCTCACCTTTAATTTTTGTGTTTTCTGTTTTTTTTTCCTTGTCTTTTCTTCATTCTGCCTGTGCCCGATAGACATAAGGGATGAAGTGAAAACAATGTTTGTTGAAAAAGTAAAATGAGGTAGGAAAATGTTGAACTCAGTTAACTTTTATTTCCACTTCAAATCCTGGCTGTGTCTAAGTATGTACATGCATACTTGAGTGAGTGAGTGTGTGTGTGTGTGTGTGTGTGTGTGTAGACCCTCAGTGAGTTGTGGTTTTGCCTGGAAAATAAAGCTCATAGTATTTTTCACCAAGACTGTTCATTTTCCAAGTGGACGTTTGTAAGAGTTAGGGGTTGGGAACCACTTTTGGTTTTCACAATGCCTGGGGCTACTACTGGTGTTTAAGTGGAGAAAGGAAGAAGTATTCAGTGCTCCGCACTGTTCAGACAGTCCCATTCAACCAAGTATTATGCCACTTCAAAAGACAATAGAGCCCCATTGAGGAATCCTATATAATAAAGAGGTAATATGCAAATTGACCCTCTCGCCATTGCACAAGATGGCTGCCCCCATGTGGTCAAAGATGGCCTCCACAAGATAGCTGGCAGGAGAGGGCAGTTGGGGGTGACCAGGACAGCAGAGGAGGGCAGTTAGGGGCAACCAGGCTGGCAGGGGAGGGCAGTTAAGGGTGATCGGGCTGGCAGGGGAGCAGTTAGGTGTTATCAGGCTGGCAAGGGAATGGTTAGGGAGTGATCAGGCTGGCAAGCAGAAGCAATTAGTGGCAATCAGGCAGGCAGGCAGGCGAGCAGTTGGGAGCCAGCAGTCCTGGATTGTGAGAGGGATCCCAGATTAGACAGGGTGTAGGCTGGGCTGAAGGACACCCCCTCCACCCAGTACACAAATTTCATGCACTGGGCCTCTAGTAATAGATAAAGGCTTTGGAGATAGACTCTCTGGGTTTGAATCTGGTTCTGCTCTGTGATCTTGTACTTTAATCTCTCTGAGCTTTAGTTTTCTCATCTGTAATATGGGGTGTAATATGAACATCTACCTCACAGTATTGTTGGGAAGATTAAATAGATTAACAAGGCAAGTACTTAGAGGAGCACAGACAATAAAACACACTCAACAAGTTTCAGCAACAATTTTTATTTTTCTAAAGTGGGTATTTGGATTCATTTTACATGTTGACTACATGAGAGCTTCTATATGCTTTAACCAGTTTCAGGGGACCAGAACCCAATGAACCATTATGTAAAAAAGTGTGATCTATGGAGTTGTGAAGTTGCGGTGATATTACCATGGACATACATGTATAGTAATCACTGACAGGATAAAATTAGTCTGCCTTTTCTTCTCCTCCTCTCACATATATGCTCCCAACTATTTCCCTAACATACACACACACACACACACACACACACACACACACACACACACACACAGTTGTAATTAATAAAATATATTCATTTAAAACCCTAGGAGTTTTGCCAGTATGTATTTGCTCAATAAGGGGATATAAAAATACATTTACAATATGTGGGGAATACGAAATTTTGAAAGAGTTTTTTCTGTAATTCATTATGCTTGAAAAGGTAATTCATACCACAGACATCCCTAATCCTACACTGACAATTAAGATTATTTTATCTTTTTAAAGACAGACTCAGAGGCATTTCAAGATTTGTCACATTCCAAGGTCAATTCACAGACTCTAACAATAATTCTGTCATAGTTAGTTCTAGAAGACATATTTGATTAAGTGGAATCTGTTAAAACATTGTTATGCCATAGAAATTGCTTAGACAAGAAATCCCTAGTATTAGCTTGCTTACCTTTCTTTTTAAAATATATTTTACGAAAACAGAGTCAAGATTCTTCATAATGGTGAGTACTTTGGTATGATGAACAATATTTCCAATTGATTTTGTCCTATCTGTTTAAATAATTTCCCTTTCCTCTTTTGTCAGGTTCATTTGGAGGAAAACACAAGTATGTATGACAATATGTGGGTTGAGCCCCATGATTCCCCCATGATATGACCATTGTATTTTTCTATGAGTATACAAGGAGAGGCAAGAAACCTTTTTCTGCCTTTCTGAATGCACTTGTTGATGTCCTTCTGGCACAGGTAACCTGCATGTACTGGATGCCCCAAATCCCATGCAGAGAATGGAGGCATTTTATAATTTATTAAAATATGCACATTCTCCCATTTTTCACTACCTTATTTATTATAAGGATGAAGTGACTTCTTACAGGTCAAGTGATTAGAAAAACACAGACAAATAAAACATATTTAGTAAGTGTCAGCTACAATTTTGATATTTCTGAAGTGGCTGGGAATGAGATATTTGGAATCATCTTGCCTGTGGAGTATATATGAAAATTTCTGTATTCCTTATCCAGTTTTTAATTAATTGGAACATGGTAAACCAGTACTAAAAAATTCTATGGGGAGGATGGAGGTATTTTATAATTCATTTAAATAAGAGGATTGTATGTACCACTCTGATACAAGATCTTGATAGTGAGGGAGGCTGTGCATATGTGGGGGCAAAGAGTACAATATGTGGGAACTCTCTGTACTTTCTGCTCAATTTTCCTGTGAAAATAAAACTTCTCTAAAAAATGAAGTCTGTTAAGCACTCAAAATACTATCAGGATTATGGTTTGGATTGTAAAATAACAACAATAATGTTTAAGTAGTTAGGCATTTTTAAGACCAAAACTTTAAATTCTTTTCTCTCATGTATATTCTCACCCCCAGCTCCACTGGGTTTTACCAAAATTCAACTTTATGAGGAATTTCATTTATTGATTTGTGCTTGTCTGCCCCTGAGGAAGTCCAGCCTAGAAAAGAATTCCAACAAGCAGTTACCTTCACGACTCTCTGGTTGGCCTGGTCAGGGTACAGCTGGTTTGTCTGAAGTGCTCGTGATTCACTGGTTTACCTAGCCGTGATCTGGGTGTCATTTGCATTGTTTTCTTTTTATCTTTACAATTCTTGTTTGTGTTTTTGTGCATTAAAAGTTTAATTACATTCAAAATGTGATTACTCATCCATTATTTATTTCTTAGCAAGGAAACAGAAACTTGGAATAGAACACTCCATGCACAAAAATAAGTTATCTATGGGGAGACAAGTTGACATAGTAAAGAGCAAACAGAGTTTGAGATCACCAAATCTCAAACTCATATCTCACTTCTGCCATTTTGGAGGGACTTAAACACCCCATATTCTCATTGAGCTTCAGTTTCCTTATGTGAAAGCTTTGCATTCTGAGGCTTACTTGTTGGAGTTGTGAGAATTGGAGGAGGAAGGCGAAAGGATGAAGGCAAAAGGTAAACAGAATTAGGAGGAGGGTAAAAACACCTAGCTGTGTCTGGCACATAGTAGATGCTTATTAGATGTTAAAGTGGCAATTAATGGTGGTTGCTATTGTTATCTTTATGGTGGAATTTTTGATGAATAAGTTTTGTTAAAGAATTGTCATTTGTTTTCAAACTATGACACCATAAAGCCATGCCTGCAACAACAATAACAACAACAACAAAGACTGGAGACTAAGCTCAACAATTTGTTATACAGTAAGTAGGCAGAAGCCTACATTCCCCAGACAATATTAGCCACAGACTTTAGAGACAAGATACAACAATACTACTCCATGTGACTGAAATGTACACACAGCGCCTTGGCATGCATGAGATTAGCCGGTGCTTGAAAGTTTCCAAGAAGTAACCCATATTGGATTATGATTTGGATGTAGGTAACCAAAGAGCTAATTTATAATAATAGGAGCCAGATTAAAGTGTAATAAGAATATGTGATTAACCAGGAAATTATCAATTTATTTATCAGCTACTTATTTCACAATATTATGTGATAGGTTCTGTGTTATGTGCTGGGAATTTATAGGACATAGTCCTTAAAATCAAGTTTCTTAGGCTAATAAACTAGCATTTATAACAAAGATAAATGAGAAAATGTTATGGAGAAGTTTGTGCCACATTTAGTAGACTACACAGAAAGACATCTGGCTAACTTGGAAACGTCAGGGGAAATAGCTGTAGGGATGAGTAATAAAGATTGAATAACAGCTGTCAAGAAAGACAAAGGGACTGGGTAATTCCAGTCAGAAAGAACAGTGTGTGCGAAGACAGCGATTTAAAGAGCATGTGAGACATATGGTAGATCAGGGAAAATGCAGTAAATAAGCTTGGAGGGGGAAGTAGGGACCAGATCATGACATTGTTTATGTGGTATACTATATTTTCTGGCATATAAGATGACTTTTTAAGCCAGGAAAATCTTCTCAAAAGTCGGGGGTCGTCTTATACGCCAGGTGTCATCTTATAGGGCGGGTATACCCCAAACTCTATATTTTAACTGGAAAAGTTGGGGGTCGTCTTATACGCCCAGTCGTCTTATACGCCGGAAAATATGGTACTTACTATGATGCAAAAGAAGAGAGCTCGCAATCAAAAGTAGCAGGAAGGAGTTTCTCAGTTGTCCCTGTCAGTCAGCTAAACTCTTTTGGATCCTACATCACTTGGGTTTTAAAAAAATACATTTTTATTGATTTCAGAGAGGAAGGGAGAGGGAGAGAGAGAGACAGAAACATCCATGATGAGAGAGAATCATTGATCAGCTGCCTCCTGCGCTCCCCGCCACTGGGGATTGAGCCTGCAATCTGGTCATGTGCCATGAACCGGAATCGAATGACTCTCAACCACTGAGCCATGCCAGCCGGGCCACTTGGGTTTTTATTACAGGGTGTTGTTGTTGTTGTTTTTTTCAGTTTCTTTTTCCCAGTCCTGTCTCTGCTCCTCCAGGGAATCACATACATCCTGTTCTCGCTGATCACCAATGCTACAGAACATTTTTGTGCCCTATGTGGAGGACATAAGAGTACTTTGGAGTGAAGTTTTTGGTAGAAGAACAAAGTCCATGGTAATATGGTAATAAATCTGTTGATGAGCTTACAAGAACCAGAGCCTGCTCTATAAAACAATCCTGGTGCCTCCTCACCCACCAAACCATATTCTTATTTTGTTACCTGGCTTGATTCTTCCAACTGTTACATTCACTTAGGAATTAAGAGACTGATGTTTTAAGACTCTCTGCCTGTGATTTCTCATTTGAGACTCTTCTGTGGAACTGGATCTCACATGCTGGATTTCCTTCATCTCTCTCAACCTTTGAAGACATCTCCCAACCAAAATTCTTCTGTGTACCTAGTGACTAGTTAGATCTAATGACTTATTATGGTTCAATAGCTTCACCTTCCCCAAGAAGAGTATGCTTAATGTCTTCAACATGATATTCCCATTGTCTCACCTTTCTTGCTTACACCCAATTTACACTCTTTGGCAATATTTCATGTAATTTGATAATCAGGTATTTTTTATAAAACTTATTTTAATTACTTCCTATATACCCATTACCTCCCCCAGAAGCCTAGCCTCCCCCATTATCAACATCCCCCACCAGAATAACACATTAGTTATAATCGATTACCTACATTGACACATTATAATTGCCCAGAGTCCATAGTTTACATTATAGTTGATTTTTGGCATTGTATATTCTATGAGTTTGGATAGACATATCAATGACATGATATCATTGTAGTATCATATAGAATTAAAATATTATATTTTCACTGCCCTAAAAATCTTCTGTGCTCTGGCTTTTAAAAAAAGATATTTTTATTAATTTCAGAGAGGAAGGGAGAGGGGGAAATAGAAACATGAATAATGAGAATCATTGATAGGCTGCTTCCTGCAGCCTCCTGCACTCCCCCTACTGGGGATTGAGCCTGCAACCTGGTCATGTGCCCTGACTGAGAATCTGTGACCTCCTGGTAGACGGTGAACCACTGAGACACTGTGGCTGGGCTGTGCTCTGCCTTTTCATCCCCCCGTCCCCTGCTGTGCCCTCTACCCATCCTCTCACAGCCCCTGACCTTTTCACTGTATCCATAGTTTTTCCTTTCCCAGAACACTATATACAGTAGTTGGAATAGTACACTATATAGCCTTTTCAGATTGGCTTCATTTACTTAGTAATATGCATATATGTTTCCTCCATGTCATTTTATGTCTTGCTAGCTCATTTTTAGCACTGAATAATAGTCCATTGTCTGGATGTACCACTGTTTATCTATTCACCTATTGAAGCACTTCTCAGTTACTTCCAAGTTTTGGCACTTATAAATAAAGCTGCTATAAAAATCTGTGTGCCTGTTTTTGTGTGGATGTAAATCATTTTCAAATGCTTTCTTTTCTTTCTTTCTTTCTTTTTTTTATTTTTTTGAAGCAAGTCCATTGAAGTAAATAATGATGAAAAAAGCAATACCTTTACTATCAAAGGATCATCTATTGTTGCAACTTAAGATAGGTCTCCATGTGTGTAATGACATCATAATAGGCTGACCTGGGTGATATTTGAGGAGGGGGTCTTTGGCCTCTCAAATCACTCAGTTCAAGAAAGTCATGATTTGCTCTATTGAGGAATTTTTTACTAAAATTTTATGGTTCTCACTCTTTTCAATTTCAGAGCTTGCTATAAATTTTAGTCGTCTACTTAAAAAAATTGTAAGAACCACACTTACACTGGACAGATCAACAGTCCCTCTGTCAGTCAGACAATATTCTAATATGTCTTGAACAGCAACTATAATTACTAAACTCCTGAGTTTGTCACCATTCAAACATTATTTCTTGTCAAATGAAACATTTATTGTCTTGTCTGTGATGTTATATATTCTCACCAGGCCAAGTTCTTTGGGGAAATGCATTGTATAGTTCTAGCAGACACCCACCACTGTTTTATTCTTTGAGAATGGTGCCTTAGAGTTGTGCAATGCTGCAGCTTTGCATGGTGGGTAAGCATACAATATTTATCTAAGTTTGTCTTGACTGTTACTTCATTCTTCCTTAACCTGTGTTTTTTTATTATCTTCTCATACCTCCCATTCAGCCCGATGTTCATCTCACAAACCACAATAACATTGTCCATATTAACTAGAATGAAATGGGATCTTGTTCTTGACTTAAGGCCAGTTTCAGCACTGAGTTCTAGAGGGTTGAGTGTGATGGGTAGAAAGTGCTGTGACTATTAGTCCTTTCTTAATTTTGTCCTTATTACACGCTTTTATTTATAGCAAAATTTAATTTTACATATAGATTAAAAGTCACCCATATTACTTTTTAAATCTGAACACAGTGACCTTATTTGTAGTCAGGCCATTTATATACAGATATTTATACAGACAACTTATCACATAACCACAAAGATCATAAATTCCTCAAATTAAGAGATTTGGTCTCTCTTTGTTCCCTTTCTGTTACATAAAATATTGGGTTACCACTTTAATTTCTTTTCGATCTTTAGCTGAAGGAGCTTCCTAGTCATACAGCATTATTTGTCTTGTTCTGCTATTGTCACTACTTTGAAGAGTCTCTAAATATTTAAATGAGAAACTTCTCATTGAAAATATAGCCCTTTATGCTATTTTCAAGTTGCAGAGGTATGGACTTAACTAATCAATTTGTCCACACAAAAGTGACTATTTTCTCAGGGGAAATAGTCAGAAATATATGTGTATTAGTAGAGAAACTCAGTCTATTGTTGCTTGCAATGGGAAGCCAATAGAAAATAATTTGGCCAGGCTAATTGAATAATTTTTAGGGTTCAGGCCAAGACCACAAGTATAGAGTATAGAGGGTTAAAAGTATAGAGGGTTGTCTTGGGAATTCCTTATGAGAAACTATAGATGGCCAGCTATTCAACTGAGCTGTGTCAAATATCAGACTTCATTTTTTTTTTCAAAAAAACTTCCTTCAGCTTCCTCCATCTCTTTTAAAAATGATTAATTTTTTAGATGAAAAGATGGTGACATAATAACTAATTGTTATTGGAAATTCAATAGAGAGATCTTTATAATTGTCATAAATGTGCATTTTCTTCTTTTATTTTTAGAGAGAGCTTCTTATTTCATTTTAATAGAAAACACCTACATTATTTAATATCCAGATATTCCAGAGGTTATCCAGAACCCAGTTTTAAGTCTTTAGTCCAAATTTCGTGCACCGGGCCTCTAGTAATGTAATAAAAACAATCATAAAATAGAGATCGACAAAGCCAAAAGTTAATTATTTGAAAAGTCTAATAAATAGTTAAATGTTTGGTAAAAATAGCATGAAAAGAAATAAGAAGGCATAGATAACCAATGGGGAAAATGACATAATAGATCTTTCAGAAATTAAAAATATCAAGAGAGTGTATTATGAACAAACTATTTAGTAATAAATTTGAATATTGATAAATTTCTAAAAATACAAAACTTACCAAAACTGATGCAAGAGAAAATATGCATGGGCATTTGACTTTTAATGATATTGAATTCTAAATTTAATAAATAAACTCAAACCAACAAACAAAATCCAGTCTGTCACAAAGGATACTCCCAATCCACTTGTCATCTTTAATGAATTCTATCAAAGAGTTTAAAAAGAAATACAACCATTTAGATCAATTCTATCAGAAAACAAAGAAGGAACACTCTGTAACTTGTTTTATGTGGCAAGTATAAACTTGATACTAAAACCTCATAAGGATATTATGAGTAAGGAAATTTATAAGTCAAACTTAGTAATGAACATAGATATAAAAACCTTAAAAAATATTAACAAACCAAATACAGCAATATCCAAAAAAAGATAAATTATGATTACATTTGGTTTACTCTATGAATGTATAATGGTTTATCATTAAAAAAATTATCAGTGTACTTCACCAACAAATGAGAACAATCATGTAATCATCTCAATAGATAAAGAAAAAGCTTATGATATAATTCAATTCTTTTTCATGATCAAATGTCTTAGCAAACTATGAATACAAGGGGACTCTTAAATTTTATAAAGGATATCTGTAAAGAAATCCAGAAATACAATTCTTAATGGGGAATTCTGAGAGTGTTCCTTTTGATTTGAAAAATGGAAAAAAGTATCTGAATATTCACTTATTTCCAAATTGTCTTTAAGAACCTAAATGATGCTATGGGTGAAGAAAAAGGAGCTATAAGAATTGGGAAGGAAGAAATACAATGGAAATTACATTTCAGATGATATGATTGCATACATAAGAAAGTCTGAGGCATTTATAGGCAAATTATTAAAATTTGTAAGTTAGTTTAGCAAGATTGCTGTGTAAGAAATCCACTGAAAAAGTTTCAATTGCATTCTTACATACTACACCCTTTAGGAACTTCAAAGATAAGCATTAGCTAGCCCACCTAGTCAAATGCAAAATTTTAGACAGACTCAAAAGTGTAATTAGTTTGAATCCATCTAAATCTGTGGAAGAATTTTATACCAAATGTCTTTAAAATTCTCTAAAAGTTGTCTTTCATAGTTTTTTTTTTTTTTTTTGCAGCAGAATCCTATGGGAATAGTGATAGATTAAAGAATAACTTCACATAAAATAAATTATTTGAAGAAAGAGCCAATTTTTTTATCTGGGCATATCAATTCGATATCTGTTAACTTCTTCCAAGATAGCAATGGCCAGCAAAGTCTCATGCTGGAGAAGCCATCATCAATAGTTAAATGGGATTTTGTTCTGCTACATTTCCATGCTGCTTTCTTCCCAAGTGTCAGCATTTCCTCATGATCAGCCTCTCTCTTTCTAAGCCCTTCCTGTGGTGAACCCAAATGTTGTTTATCAGGTGGGAGTGATTCAACCCACTAAAATACATCCTTGCCAATGGGATTCGTGCTATGAACTCCAGCCCCCTCTACCTAGTGGCATACTCATGTTGTTCTCAAAATCTGCATCACGAAGATCTGTAGGCATATGTAGGTGGTACCAAACAGATGCAAGCTTTTTATTCTTTTGAGTTTTTCCTTTGTCATTTGGACATGATGGTAGTAAAACAATCATTCCCTAGTTACAAAGGATTTAGACAGTCAGCTATTGGGGCTATCTTAACCCTGTCCTGCCCGTGTACTCTGTCAGACCTTGGAAGGGAAAATAAATTATCTAAGTCTTACATATTTTAGTCCACTCATTCCTTGTTGTGTTTCTAGACCTGGACCACGCATACCTAACTTGCAATAAGAGCAGGAAGGCAAGCTATGCCTGAACAAAATCTGGACCTATAAACACATCATTTACTTCCACTTTTATATTAATTAAACGTGAAACATTTTAAAACTGACTTCTAGGACTCAGAAAATATAAACATGCTTTAATTACTTAGCAACCCTTTATAGGTTTAATAGATATATAAAAATATGAAAAAAGAAAATGAGAATTTTATGGTAAAGAATTTCTTTTCTATGTACTCATTTTATAATTTAAAAAGAATTTTAAAACACACCTATCAATATTCATAAGAGTATGTAATATCTTTGGAAATATAATAAGAAATGGTAATAGTGAAAAACTAGGTGACATCAAGTAGAGGATCAGAAGATACATCTTCATTGCATTCCTTTCTGTATGTTTTGAATTCAGTACCATGTTTAGTCTCTATTAAAAAACAAATAGTTCTTGAAAAACTACATAATGTGAGGTATTACAGACATTTAAATTTCCCCTACTTAATCTTTCCACATACATTAATAAAGAATTTCTTTTTTAAAAAATCTCCTCTTTTACCCAGAAACAAAGCAGGAAACTCCTACATTTGGGGTTTGGAAAGATCCTAATTAAACCGTGAGTTAAAACAAACAAACAGACAAAAAACAACCTGCAAATATATGACCTATGTTATTTCCTCTTAACATTTCCAAACTATTTAATCTAAGGTGAATTTCAAGATTATTTGGAGATATATTTCAGTAGGATATTTTAAGTGTTGTTTTCAAAAGGTCATTCCTAGTAGTTTAAATTAACTTAAAACACTTTGAAAACAGGAAGCTATGCCTTGTTACATCTAAACAAAATCATTTTAGAAATCAAATTGCGACATCTGAGGAGAATTTAAACTTGGCAGAACTGCATCTAGAAAAGGAACAGTAGATTTTGAAAGTATTGAAGGCATGTGGTTCATAATGGAAGATTTCACCACATGATCAAATCACTTGTTTAAATTAAAAATCTTTCCCCTCTTCTAAACAATGTTCATTTTGATCTCTTCCTGTTTTCAGATTTGGAACTGAATACCAATTTAGCTTTAGAAGTACTGCTTTTAATTTTTGCTAAAAATATCAGATTTGGATTGTCTTTTCAATTATTCAGCGGGTTTGTTATCGGTGGGGTGCCATCTGTGTCCCCACCTGTTACCGGTGGAAGTGGGGTTCTTGGGATGTCTCAAGGAAAAGAATTTTCTGAGACTCACAAGAGAGGATGAGTGATATTTATTTCTGTGGAATCAAAACTCTGGTCTTCCAATGTCCCATTTCTCTCCGTCCCACCATGGAAAAAGTCCAATCTTGCCTTCAGCGGAGCTAGAATGAATGCCACTGCCCAGAGTCTCCCCTCATTGTTAAAGCACAGTCCAGTCCAGCATCCTGCATGAGGAGTTCACATGGCCTTGAGCCATGCAGCTGCTTAAGGCCACATGGCTATGACGAGAGGACTGTCAAGGGTGGGTCACAGAACAAGGGAGGAGCAAGTGGGCAAGAGTGAAATAAGAGAGAGAGGACTCTATCTGGGGATTACATCCAGGAGCTTAACCAATTAACCCTTCAAGATTTCGTGCATTTTCAGTGGCTTCAACCCCTTAGCTCCGTGGTATTTAATTTTTATACTATTTATCAAGATTGTTTAAAGATAGTAGTCATGAATCCCTTAGTACCATGGTCGGCAAAATGCGGCTCACGAGCCACATGCGGCTCTTTGGACCCTTGAGTGTGTTAACGAAAAAAAACCATTGAAACCTGTAAAGAATTTTAGTGAGTTTATTTGAGCCAAACTGTCGACATATGCCAGGAAGCAGAACCTCAATGAATTGAGATAATGCTCCAAAGAATGGTGGGTTACATCTGTATTTATACATTGCCATCAACGGAGGGACATAGGTGGGCTACATGAAATTCATTGGTGACGGATTAAGGAGGTGGGATAAAGTCAAACTGTGGGAAACCCCTGGGATTGGATAAAAAGTAAAATGATGGACACATACTTAGGTGGGTACAGGAACAATTAACATGATAATGAAGGAATTTGAGGCATCTGTCCTGCCACCCACCACATTTGGTTGTGCCCCAGGGGCTTCAGCGAAAGAGGAAGTTACAAGTTACCCAGACATCTCACAGATATGTTATCTTAGAGGCAAAAAAGGCAAATGGGCTCAGGAAAGATCTAAGTTGAACTTTGTCAGGGAAAATATCAGCTTAGGAATGACTGCCCACTATAACCTGTTTGTAGTTAAATATTTAATTTTCAGACCAACTTTTGTGGTTACTTTAGGTCTCTGAGTTTTCAAGACTGCCACACAGGCCTCCCCTGAGCTTGTCAGGTTAGCAGGTAGCTTCTTTCGTTCACAAGTGTGGCTCTTCCACAAAATACCACGGCCTGCGTGAGTCTATTTTGAAGAAGTGGCGTTAGAAGAAGTTTAAGTTTAAAAAATTTGGCTCTCAAAAGAAATTTCAATCGTTGTACTGTTGATATTTGGCTCTGTTGATTAATGAGTTTGCCGACCACTGCCTTAGCTAATTATCTTTTTCCAGGTTAGACTGACAGGCAAGCATCTTCTCTATATCACCCCAAGTTCACTACACATACACCCATCTCCGCCTGAGTTTGATCTCTTCCCCCAGTGATCTGCAAGGAATGGACCCGTGGTTCTGTGTGGGAGTGTGAAGCTGTAGTTTCCTGGTGAAGCTGCCCAGATGACCATGCTTATAATGTCTGGCCTCCCCTTTGCTTTCTTCCTATTATTAATGTTAATTACCAGCTAATCATGACAATAACAGTTTTATGTATTAATTCAGAAGGGCTATTTCTAGAAAGTAGAAAAAGATTCACATAAAGTATTTTGATTGGCCCTGGCATAAGTCTCAAACTTCCGCTGGGTCTTTGCCCTTTAGTTGTAATAGTCTACCAATTTGGGATTGATACCAAGAATACCATACTATTTTCTAGGAGTCCTCCTCAATATGATTTAAAGTGGCCAAATTAAAATATCTCAACTTGTTAAACATTATTTCAAGGTCCCACTTTATGAAGTTAAAAATTACTTAGGCTTTCATATTCAGGCTTCCCTCTTTCTTTTCACTACACTGCCTTCTAAGCCATATCAGAAATAGACTATTGATAATACTAAATATGCCAGAATTCTCCAACACATGATTTTGGGTGCTATTTTAAGCATAGCCCTGTTTTCACAGCAGAGTCCATCATTTTCAAGATTTATATTTTAGAATTGGTCATGATTCATCATTTGATATTCATACTACATATTTGGGATATTTAAACTTCTTTAGCAAATGATCATCTGCTCCTTGTCCAGAACACATGATGATTTTGCCAGGAGATTAAGGTCACAGTGTGGCAAACTCTCATTTGTTCAAGCCTGCCCCCACTCCCTGACACAGCAATAAGCTCTGTCTAACCTCCTTTACTTCCTGACCCCAGGCCAACACCTCACTTAGCCCCTTCTATTGGAGCTCCTCACCCTAGAAGGCAGCCTTCCAGGATATAACCCCATTGACTTGCATTGAGCCCAACTACTTCAAGTGATGACTACTTGGCTAAGGAGACCTCCATTTATTTGGTCTCAACAATGCTGAGCTTCTGTACTTGAACCAATTGGTGCTCTTTCTTTCTCCTCCTTTAAAATGCATTGTTTCTGAAATTTCTCTTATATCCTTCTTATAAACATACCTTTGGCAAGTTACTTAACCAGTCCTTTAATCATGTCCAGTCTTGATGTATCTGAGTCAGAGAATGAGCATAGCTTAGTGTAGGATGGGAATAATACTCTAAATGTACCCATTTTGTGATTCATTTAAATTCCCCATTGACTTTTTACTCAGTTCATTTGGAAACTTGCTATATATTTTTACTATCACCATTTCAGATATGTTTTCTTATTTATATAATTCACTATAAACCAGGAAAAATATTCTGAAAATTCCTGGCTTAGACTATGTTATCTAAATGAGTTATTGGAGAAGCAATATGTAGGAACATCTATATTTTACAGTTTTCTAGAGGTGTCCTAGATATATCATGATGCCAGGTCCCCTTCCACCCCAAAACTGTATTTTAATTGCAAATATAGAAGCAGAAGGCAGTGGTCACCATAGAGAAGAGTGCAATTTTGCATATGGATAAGTGCATGTGTAGAGGTGTGAATGAGAGTAGTGGCTAAACAGTGGGATACTTAGTATTGCTAAGGTAAACTTTTAGCATTTAGTGTGTATTTTACAAAAACATATTAAAGTAGTGTTAATGTATTTTTCTTTATTGTTTTTATTTGAATTGCCATGAAAGTAAACCCCAAGACATTGGCAAAGTCAAATGATATTTCATATTTTTCATTTGGCTGTTACCAGTTCCATGAAGCTATTGTAGAAGATGAAATTTGTTCAATATGCCTCCCCTACTTCCCAAAACCATTAAACTTTTGTGTTTTGTGTTTTTTTTTTTTTTGAACACTGTTTTATTCAAGGTGTTTACAAATTCATCTCATTCTTTAAAAATTAAAATAAGTGTGTGTGTGTGTGTGTGTGTGTGTGTGTGTGTGTGTTTGTACATGTATCATTCTCTGAATACAGCACAAAAACTGGGTTATAACACAGTTTGTTTCTTTATGCATCCTTTTACAATCAGTAATTTGCACAAAGGTTGTGTTTCATTATTATGTGTCTTATATAAGCAGTCAGCTTGTAAAAATAGATGGTAAATCTGACCAAGAGTTTAAAATAATGAATAAGACATAAAATATGTGCTAAATTGATCAAAGAATTAATTGAGAAGCAGAAGTTATGAAGTAGACCAGTTGATATTATACAACATTTGATAATGGCAGTCATTTTTCTACCATTGTTAAATATAATTTGTCTCTATGTTATCCTTTGGTAGATTGTTACAACATTGTATGATGTATGTAGCTTATTAACAGTTTCAATAATTGCTATTAGAGGAAAAGTTATGAAAGCTAGTACATGTAGGAACAAATGTAGAGGCAGATGGTTGAAATTAGTGAAATGTGAGCAGTTGCTGAACTAGTTTACTTAATTAGCTTTCTACATCAGAATAGTTTAAATGAACTGTATTGTCTTCTGAAAATTGAAATTCGGGAAACAATCATATTATGTTGTTAAGAATCAAAGAACTGTGGGTGCTGACCCATGACCATTAGTTAGTTCTGTATTGAGTCTGCTTAGGATGAGTGGAAATTTCCCCATTAGGGAATATCAACTGAACTGACATCTTTTCACTGCCTGTAACAGAGACAACAGAGGGAAAAGAGCAAGTGGAAGTTGGCTACTGACCACAAACTTTTCTTGATGCTGTAACTTTTTGTGAATGATTCTCAGAGCAGCTGAAATAGATAATTTCATAAAACAGTTTCATCTTCAGTGAGAGGCCAGAAAGTTCTAAGGCATCAAAGTTGTAATTCTTTTTATGCTTAGGCCATTCCTGGCTATATTGCTGAGGAGAGGTGAGAGCGAATCAAAGGTACTTACTTTTGGTTAATTCTCATAGATTTGAGTTTGGCACTAATACAATTAAGTAGTCAAAGATGGTAGAGATCTTGATGGAAATATGGTACATATGTTGGAAAAATATATGATGGTATTTTGAATTGTTTAATGTAAGTCTCCAAATTTTGGGCGACTGTTTCATGGTTTACACCCAATGAGGTTTATATAGTTTTGGTTACAATTTAGTATGCCTTCTGTAATGCTTTTTCTGTGTTTTTTAAAGACATATATATTTTTAAACTTTGTAGCAGAAGTGGATAGCTAGGCTATTAGTATTGTAAAGGTTCCAATTATACAGTCTTTATCCTTCAAACACATTAAAAGTGAGCTTTGGATGATCATGTGTTTACTGATATGAACTTAAATGACAACTATAAACAAGTATGACCCATTAATTAGCTACTCAGATATACTGTGGGATTTTTTCTGCTAATATTAGTTTATAAATTGTTTGATTTAGAAACTATAGAGCTGCTGCTACTAATGGTTTGGCCTTTGTCATCTTCCCTGCCTTTTTCATCACCCTTGGACGTGGAATAAAAGATAGGAGTGAGATCTTTTTTTTTTTCATTGTACATCTACTATTGCTGAGCCAAGAACCTTTGAACTTTCCAAAGTCCCAGAGAACATTTGCATCCTGAACTTTAAAAATTATTTTTATATTATGAAATCAAATAATGAAAAAATTGAAATTAAGTTTTTACATATCTATAACCTGTAATTTAAAAAGTAATCAATTGGTTTTTACTGAACTCTTAGATAGTAATATATAAATAATCATTATTATTGTGGAAAGTGGGTTTATTTTTTTATGTATTTTCTATGAAAAAAATTAATTTAAAATACAGTCAATCCCTATCAAACTACGTTTCTATTTCCATGCTTATACCCAGCAAAATGAAATTAGGTGCATTTTTACCACTTGTTTAAGCCATCATATTTAAGCCCTCAATTTTAATACTCTTTTTAAAAGATGAGAAGATACTAACTTGTTAGAATTTAGGAATAAAATTTAGGGATTCTAGGATGATCATTCAAAAAATAAATAAGCTTAATATTATTCTTCCAAATAATAATGGCTATAAGACAAAGAATGCTATTACAAATATTTTGCATGTGAAAAATGTAGAGATAAAAGTATACCACCAAATAAGTAATTAGGCCAATGGTACTACTATTTTTAACATAGGGTTGGCTCTCTAAGCAAAATATGAGTCAGCATAGCTATATAACATAGTTAGTAGTAAAACATATAACAATAACACAAAGAACTAGTGAAAGGAAATAATGTGTAGTCATTACAACATATGGAAATGACATATTTTTAGAAGGTAGGTTGTAAACCCTATAGAAAATACTAAAAAGTAAAATAGAAACTATATAACTAATAGGTAAATAATGTAGATAATATTGGATCAAAAAAATAGTAATTTAACCCAGAAGCAGGACAGAAAAGAGAAAATATAGAATCATGACACATCTAGAGAACAAGTAGTAAAAAGGTAAATTGAAATCTAACCATATTGGTAATTTTACTAAATGTAAATGATGTGAACATTTCAGTTAAAAGCTAGGTATTGTCAAATTGGAGCAAGATACAACTATATTTTGTCCACATAAACTCACTTTAAATATATAGATATATTTAAAGCAAAATGAAGGAAAGAGATATACCATGTAAAAACTAATCAAATGAAGCTGAAGCTAGTATATTAGCATTAGACAAAGTAGACTTCAGAGCAAGAAATATTATGAGATATAAAGAGTATTACATAATGATTAATAAGTCATTTAATCCATAAACTATAATAATCCTAAATGTGTATTCTTCAAATAATACATGGTCAAAGTATATGAAGAAAAAACATGATAGAACTAAAAGGATACAGAAACAAATCTACAATTATAGTTGGAAAGTTGAAAAATTTTTTCCTTATAAATGACACATGTAGACAAAAAAAATCAAGACAAAGACTTGGGCAATAGTATTAATCTAATCATCTTTACCACATTGATTTTTATAGAATATTCCAACAAATAATAGCAAAATGCACATCCTTTTAAATGCACATAGGACACTAATGAAGATTAAACATTTTAGGGCCACAAAAATTTGGAAGACTCACATGACCTGAATTCAAAACTTACTTTGAAGTTACCCTAAATAAAATAGTGTAGTACCACTCTGGCCAGTTTTCTCACTGGTTAGAGTGTTGGCCCTCAGACCTAATGTTGAGGGTTTGATTTCTGGTCAAGGGCACGAACCTCATTGCAGATTCTCCAGCCTATGAATGGCAACCAATCAATGAATCCCTCTCATATAGATGTTTCTCTCTCTCTGTCTCTCCCTATCCTCCCTCCCTCCCACTCAATGGAAAAAATACACTCCGGTGAGGGTTAAAAACACACACAAATAAACAAAAAATAGTGTAGTATTGATTTAAGGATAGACACATTGAACAATGGAACAGAGTTGAGACTAGAAACATATATGGTCAATTGGCTTTCAATAAAGATGTCAAGGTAAGTTACTGGAGAATGAATACTTCTTTAACATATGAGATTGAAAAAATTGGGATCTATATGCAAAATAATGAAATTCAACACCTATTTGAAATGATAGTAAAAAAAATGCGCTCAAAATGGATTACAGATCTAAATGTAATAATTAAGCCTAGAGTAATATCCATAATAAAACATAAGAGAAAATATATTCTACCTCAAGTTTGGCAGAGATAACTTAGGACACAAACAAAACATGAATTATGAAAGGAAAACAAATTGATAATACTGCCTATGTAACTTTTAAGAAGTTACTTGGTTATTATGACCCTCATTTTTTTTACCTGTAAACTGAGATAATAATTAGACCATAATACATTTGTAGTGAAGAGTATATGTATAAAGTATAGTAGCTGCTCAAATTAGTAGTACCTATTTGTAATTTTTATTTACTAGAGGCCCAGTGCACAGATTCATGCACTGGTGGGGTCCCTTGGCCTGGCCTGCAGGGATTGGGCCAAAACCAGCAGTCTGACATCCCCCAAGGAGTCCCAGAGTATGAGAGGGCACTCTGCAAAGTTGCTGTTGCTCTGCAGCTCCTGCATTGAGCATCTGCCCCCTGATGGTCAATGCATGTCATAGCTACCAGCTGGTTGGCTGGTCAGCCAGTCAGCCGGTTGCTTAGCCTTTTATATATATAGATACTAGAGGCCTGATGCACAAAATTTGTGCAAGGGACTCGGCCCTTGCAGCCAAGGTGGCTGCCTCGGCCCTCACAGTGTGGCAGCTTGCCTTGGCTCTCACAGCCCCAGCTTTGTCTGGAAGGACGTTCAGCTGCCTGGTCTAATTAGCCTATTATGCTTTTATTATTATAGATTAGTAGTAATATGACCAGTGACATCTGAAGCAAAATGTTTCTCTTCAAGAATTTTCTTGCTTATAAAGCCTTATCTTTCCATAGGAAATGTTTAGAAGTATTTAAACAGTTCTTACAAAGATCAGAAAAAGAATTATACTGGAACATTATTAAACTTGTTCTTTTTTATTAATAGTCATTAGTGGGGTGGGGATGGGGCATGGCCACTAGAAAATGTGTCAAAGTGAATTTTCAATCCACTTCTTCCCATCTCTTTTCTTCACTCTTCATGGCTTTCTCCAATCTAATTTATGGATTTAGATTTCTTTAATACCTACTGGTCAATGAGGACTGATTCATATTAAGTAAATACTAATAGTTAATAAGTATCACAAACAGAATTATGAATAATACTAATTTAACATATATATATTTCCAACTAGATGCTATAAGCAGCAGCATGTATGTGAACATTATTGACAGGAAATAAAAAAAAAAAAACCACATAGCACAATATTAGAAATTGACTTTTAGAGATGAATTTTTTTTTTTTTTGAAATATGCCCTATGTTAAGATATTGGTGACTACTTTGTCAAATCAGTGACCCAACCTTCCTTTTCTTCACTTAAAAAGGCAAGTGGACTAATAGAATTTTTATTTTAGCTCTTTATTGATTATGATTCTAGAAAGTGAACAGAAGGGCTTATTTTTTAGAAATTCTGGTGAACAGCTTGCTGCAAGTTTAATCAAAACAAGTTTTTATTCAGACCAAGCTTGTCATTCTTGATACAAGAGGGGACAATAGACAAAGGCCTTCATGGGGTCTTAGAAATTAGGCTAGACTAAATGGAGTACTTATTTTGGAAGTTCCTAGAAGGGTCTTGTTTGAAGACTGTGTGTTTCTGATGAGTTATGGGGAACTGATCAATTTTTGTGATCTTTAACCTATTCCTTGAAAACTTATAATCTTACCAGAGGCCCAGTGCATGAAAATTCATGCACTGTAGGGGGGTTCCTCAGCCTGGCCTGCCCCCTCTCACATTCTGGGAGCCCTCAGGGGCAGGAGGTGCCCCAGTGATCAGGGGAAGGTGACGCCTCATCACACCTCTGCTGCTGCCACTGCCAGCAGCCCAAACCTCGGCTGGCCCTGGTTACCTGAGCCTCGGGCGGCCCTGGGTGGCTGGGAAGCCACTATCAGAGGCTTGCCTGCACCTCAGGCCAGCCCTGGGCAGCTGGGAAGCTAACATCTGAAGCTTGCCTGCACCTTGGGCGTTGGCTGGGCAGCTGCCATCCGAGGCATGCCTGTGCCTTGAGCCAGCTCTGTGCAGCTGGGGGGCTGAAGGGACTGGGGGACTCTGGAGAGAGGCACACAGGGCAGGCCTGGCCTTGCCACACGCCTGCTGCCCCAGTGGGGCTGAAGGGACTGGGCGCTGCCATCTCTGGCTATGGACACCCCCATCTTTGAGGGCAGGGTAGTCAATTAGCATATTCCCTCTTACTGGCTGTGGGTGCTGCCATCTTTGAGGGTGGGGCAGTCAATTAGTATATTCCCTCCTTATTTGCTGTGGGTGCCACCATCTTTGCGACAGTGTAAGGGTCAATTAGCATATTCCCTCTTTATTAGATAGGATCATGAAAATTTTGATTTGCTATTTAAAGTGATTATTTGAAAGATTTTGCATCATAATCTCAATTTTTAAAATTATATTCAATGTCTTGAGAAAGAGACATATTAGAACACAATTATTCCCCATAGTATCATTACCACTATACCAAATCACTACTAGCAGAACAAAGAGAAACTAAATGTGAATGTTAAGGTTCAAAATAATGTAAAATCCTAGACTTTTTATCACCTGCATTTCTAGATAATTGAAAACCGGGAGAAGTTTCAGAGAAGGACCACAAAGACAGCTCTTGTTAGAAGAGACTGTCAGCAAACCTTAAAAATATGATAGCAGTTATTCTAGAAAAAGTCAAGTTGGTTTTATTTTCTAGAATTTTTTCTAACTTAAATGTATTGAGATAACATCCTAACATATAAAAACCCAGGGTCTGTAACGTCCAAAATGACTGGTTGACCCATCAGAAGTCAGTCCTGCAGTCAGTGCTGGGTTGCAGTGGTGACCCAGCACTGACTGTCGCCACTGTGGGCACAGCAACCCAGCACTGACTGCTGAGGGGGCTGTGGATCAAGCCTGGAAAGAGGCCTGGAGAGAGAAGCAGGGTCTGATCTGTAGCTTCTGTGGCAGCTGTTGATCAGCCCTTGCCTCTCTCTTTTTCTCCAGGCCTGGCCAGCAGCCGCACTTCTCTTTCTTTCCAGGCCTCCATGGGGGCTGCTGATCAGCCCCGCAGCTCTGGTCAGGCCCGGAGATATGCCTGGAGATGCTGACTGGCATAGAAGCCGATCAATCAGAACCAAATCTGGGTGACCTACGAGGAGCCAATGCCTGCCTAGGAGATGGAGCTTCTGACACTGACTGGCATAGAAACTGACAAATCAGAACCTAATCTGGGTGAACTGCGAAGGAAGAACCTAAAGTGGGAGCTGAGGAGGGGTTTTAAGGGCAACAGCTATTTGGTGTAAGGTGTAAGAAAGCGGTTAAATTTTTTTATGACCGGTTTGGCAGTATAGTGCATATGACTGGCTATCAGTCCAGATATAGGGATTATGTATTTTTGTCTGCCAAGAGCATCTTCTCCTGCTGAAAAAGGCCATCCCCCCCCCCCCATTTAAGCAATCCTATCCTATATAATCTATCTATATTAATAAAAGGGTAATATACTAATTAGACCGGGTCAACCGGCCATATTCCAGATGTCCGACTTCCTTCCAGACAAAACCATGGTGGTGGGGGCCGAGGCAGAGGCAGGTAGGTGTGATCAGGCCAGCAGGGGAGGGAAGTTGAGGGCGAGATCAGGATGGCAGGGGAGGGCAGTTGGGGCTGAGATCAGGCCGGCAGGAGAGGGCAGTTAGGGGTGATCAGGCAGGCAGGCAGAGGCAGTTAGAAGCAACAAGGCAGGCAAGCAGAGAGGTCAGGGGTGATCAGGCAGGCAGGCAGAGGGGTTAGGGGCAATCAGGCAGGCAGTCAGGGCAGTTAGGGGTAATCAGGCAGGCAGGCAGGTGAGCGGTTAGGAGCCAACAGTCCCAGATTGCAAGAGGCATGTCCGACTGCCAGTTTAGGCCCAATCAGGATCGGGCCTAAACTGGCAGTTGGACATCCCCCAAGGGGTTCCCGATTGGAGAGGGTGCTGGCTAGGCTGAGGGAACACCCCCCTCTGTGCACGAATTTCATGCACAGGGCCACTACTCTATAATAATAAAAGTGTAATATGCTAATTAGACTGCACATCCTTCCGGACAACCTTCCAGACGAAGCAGGGGCTGCAAGGGAAGCCCAGGTCCTAGGTGCCAGATGGAAGCCAGTGCCAGCAGCTGGGGGAAGGAAGGCCTACTCTTGCACAAATTTCGTGCATCAGGCCTCTAGTTGGTTAATAAAATTATATAGGTTTCAAGTGTATAATTCTATGACACATCATCTATATATTGCATTGTGTTTACCACCCAAAGTCACCTCTCCTTCTATTACCATATATTTGACCCATTGTACCCTTCACTACTCCCCACCCCCTTTTTCCTCTGGTAACCACCATAATTCTGTCTGTTCCTATGAGTACTAATTTGTTTGTTTTATTTGTTCCCTTGTTGCCTTCAGTTTTATATCCCACATATGAGTGAAATCATATGGTTCTTAGCTTTTACTGACTTATTTATTTCACTTAGCACAATATTCTCAAGGTCTATTCATATTGTCATAAATAGCTGTATTTCATATTTTCTTATGGCTGAGTAGTATTCCATTGTATATATGTACCCCACAACTTCTTTATCTCTCCAGGGACACTAAAGTTTCCATGTCTTGGCTACTATGAATAATGCTGCAATAAACATAAGGGTGCACTTATGTTTGGGAATAAACGTTCTCAAAATTTTCAGGTAGCCTGGCTGGTATGGTTCAGTGGTTGAGTGTCGACCTATGAAGCAGGAGGTCATGGTTTGACTCACAGTCAGAGCACATGCTTCGGTTGCAAGCTCAATCCCCCGTGTAGGCCGTGCAGGAGGCAGCCGATCAATGATCCTCTTTTATCATTGATGTTTCTATCTCTCTTTCTCCCTTCCTCTCTGAAATATATAAAAAATATATTTTAAAGTGTTTTTTTTCAGTGGTTGTGGGTCATATGGTAATTTTATTCTGAATTTTTTTAGGAACCTCCTTCCCACCAGCAGTGTCATCTTCTACATTCTGAAGGTCATTATTCCTCTACAATGAAAATGATTTTGCCCCTAGATTTTTACTAGAGGCCTGGTGAACAGTTGGCAATGTCAGAAGAATGATTTTGGTTGTCACTCCATGTAGGGAGGTTTGCTATTGATATCTAGTGGTTAGAGGCCAGGCATGCTGCTAAACATACTCTGACACACCAGATAGCTTGCTACCACAAAGAATTTTCAACCTCCAAATGCCAAAAAGGCCAAAGTTGAAAAACCCTTATCTACAACCATATATTTTAGTGTTCCCAATGATATTTTCAATACCCACTTGGCATGATATGTAGTTATCACAATATTACTGACTATATTCCCTATACTGTACTTTATATCCCATGACTATTTGTAACTACCAATTTGTACTTCTAATCCTTTCACTTTTTTTGCACAGACCCCAGCCTTTCTCGCCTCTGGCAACCACTAGTCCAGTCTCCGTGTCTATGAGTCTGTTTGAACTTTGTTTGCTCATTTATTTTGTTCTTTAGATTTCAATATATTTATGAGACCAAAATGGACAATTTGTTACATTTAGATTGTTTTGAGATTTTCTAGATATCTTCTTGATATTGATTTCTAGTTTAATTCCACTGTGATCTGAGAACTGACATGATTTATCTTTTTAAAAATTTGTCAATGTGTGTTTTATGGCCCAGAATGTGGCCTATCTTGGTGAATGTTCTATGTGACCTTTAGAAGAATGTGTAAGGCAGATCCTCAAATAAAGCTGTTTTGCTCAACACTGTTTTGTTATAACATTGATAATAAACCTCAGAAACTTAGCTCTTACATATATCAATTGGCCTATGGTAAAATTGGTTTCATTATACAAGGTGGAACAAAAGTAGGTTTGCAGTTGCTCATAAGTAATACAATAATAAACAATAATACAAAAATAAACTCTGTGTTTTATGTACTCACAACAGTAATCATTCTTTTGCCCTACCCTGTATATCAGTTCTTTCAAAGTCACAGAACCTATCAATGATGTTAAGTGAGGACTTAATGTAATTTGTTGTTAACTAGATGAAGTGGCTTATAGATGTCAATGATATTCAGTTGATTGATGGCATTGTTGAGTTCAACTATGTCCTTACTGATTTCCTGCCTGTGGGATATGTATAGTTCTGATAGAGGAGTGTCAGTGTCTCCAACTATGAGAGTGAATTTATCTATTTCTCCTTGCAATCAGTTTTTACTTCACACATCTTGATGTGCGGTTAGGTGCATGCACATTAAGAATTGTTATGTCTATTTGGAGTATTAGCCCTTTCATAATTACATAATATCCCTCTTTATCACTGATAACTTTCCTTGCTTTGAAGTCTGTTTTGTCTGGATTTAATACAGCTATCCCTGGTTCTTTTGATGAGGTTAGCATTGTGTATCTTTCTCTGTCCATTTACTTTTAATCTATATTTGTATTATATTTAATGTGGGTTTCTTGTAGACAACATATAGCTGGATTTTGCTTCTGTCTGACAATCTGTCTTTTAATTGGTTTATTTTGACCATTAATATTTAAAATGATTATTGATATATTTGGATTAATATTTACCATACTTGTTACTATTTTCTTTTTGTTGCTTCCACTTTTTTCTGCTTTTGTGGTTTTAATTGAGCATTCTATATGATTTCATTTCCTCTCCTTTCTTAGCATGTCACTTTACTTCTTTTTCTAAAACATTTTTTAGTAGTGGTTCG
Source organism: Eptesicus fuscus (assembly GCF_027574615.1). Taxonomy (NCBI): domain Eukaryota; kingdom Metazoa; phylum Chordata; class Mammalia; order Chiroptera; family Vespertilionidae; genus Eptesicus; species Eptesicus fuscus. Next base: position 36,626,792 of record NC_072483.1, on the reverse strand, counting down.
AGAATTTGCAATATATATTTACAATGAATCCAAGTCACTTTCAAATCACACTGTACCACTTCATAGGGAGTACAAACAAGTACTTCAGAATAATACAATAACCCTAATCTCTTCCTTCCATCACCTGCATCATTGCTGTCATTTATTTCACTTACACATAAGCATACATAAACGTATATGTGTATAAATATTTCCAAACTGTTGCTAATATTTTTGAACAAATGGTTATCTGTTGGAACTATTAACAATAATATACATTAAAGTTCTTCTTTTACTTTCATTCATTTTTCAGTGCTTTGCCTTTTTTTATGTAGATCTGAGTTTCTGATTCATGTTATTTGCCTTCTCTCTGAAGAACTTCTTTTAGAAGAGTTTTTGCAAGGCAAATCTACAACTTTGTTTGTGATAATAACACTGTGATTTTTTTTTAGAGGTATATGTTGAAGTATTTGTGAATGAAATGATTTCTGATGTTTTCTTATAATAAATCAGAAGGATGGGAAAGGATAACAGGAAAACCATTGAGTTTATTTAGTCTAAAATTTCCATTTTATTGATAAAGAGACAAACCCCAAGAGGCTAAGGAGCTTATATATGGATATCAAGTACAGTTAATGGCTAAGCTGAAACTAAAATTAATAACTGACTTCCATTCCATTACTTTAAAAAACATATTTTTAAATACATTTATATAATCTCAATTGAATCGATTTGTTTAACAAACAAAAATTAAGAAGAATTAAAAATAACCTCTAGCTGAACAATTTTTAAAGAACGGTATTTAACTTAAGTTGAATGAAGTGTGAGCTTTAGACCTAAACTTTTCTTGGCTTTCATTATGTTTCTTTCAAGGAAATACAGTTTGTAAAAAATTTTGTATCTTAGCACTTTAGCACATTTTTAGTGTTGCCCTGTTTCTGTTTGAAACCCTTAGCATACTTGTAGGCTGTCATATTGATACCCTAACTGCAAGCCGAAGTTCTTCCCGGGATCATGACTCATGGAGTTGAAGAATAAAATCATGGACAAAAACCAAAAACGATTAATGGAACCAAAGTTTATTGGGAGAAGCCAGTCCTAGAAAATGTGTAGCTGGGGATTCCAAGAGCAGGCCAGTGTCCAGGGCTTCCTTTCCATGTTACAGACAGGAGTAGTTTAGTATCCAAGCTAATAAAAGTCTATTAGTCCGTGTGTGGAGGCCTACATGGCCATACGCCACGTGGACGCAGGGACGTGATCCCCAGCCACAGGAAGGAACCCATTGCATGCCCCAGAGAGGAGAGAGGGCAAGAGGAAGTGCATACCGTTTAATTTAGGATGTGAGTAGTCTTGCTAGCTCTTAATTGGTCTTTTCAAAGAATTCTGCCTGTTAGCAATATCCTTTGGATTGGTTTATATGCCTTACTGCCTTGTGATTGGTTATCTGCAAACTGCCTGTCTTAGCAATATCCATACATTTTAAAGTTCATGCCGAAACCGGTTTGACTCGGTGGATAGAGCTTCGGCCTGCGGACTGAAGGGTCCCGGGTTCGATTCTGGTCAAGGGCATGTACCTTGGTTGCGGGCACATCCTCAGTGGGGGTGTGCAGGAGGCAGCTGATCAATGTTTCTCTCTCGTCAATGTTTCTAGCTCTCTGTACCTCTCCCTTCCTCTCTGTGAAAAATCAATAAAATATATTAAAAAAAAAATAAAGTTCATGCCTTTCTCATGAGTGCCCTTCCTTCCCTGCCCAGTTGGGGTGCCTTAGTAACTCCACCTAATTGGGTTTCCGGTTCTACTTACTCTCCCATAGTCCCACCCCTCTCTACCCATCTTCCTTTTGTCTCCTCAGTATCCCCTAACTGTGGCATTTCATAGATTTTGGCAATTTTCCATATATCTGACTTTTATAGTCTTTCATTTCCTTTACTCCAGTTCTTCACAACTTGATTTTTTTCTGAGTAGTTTCTTGAAAGTGACTACCTAATATAGTAAAGTAATTTCGGATGTTAATGCATGGTAACAACTTGGCTTGAATGTGTTATCTTTCTGAAATACCTGTGTTATATGGAAATGTTACTGAACCAAGGGGGTTCATTTACCTGCACACATCAAAGCCCATTCAAATGGGAACAGGAGTTTGTGGCAAGAAAGTAAAGGCTCATTTATAAGAGAACTAGTGACTTGGTGCATAGATTCATGCACATTGAAAGAAAATTAAATAGAAGGTGGCCGACGGGGTGGGACTGGGCGAGATGGGCTGGACACACCCTGGAACCAACCTCCTGCAGTCCCTCTCCAGCATCTGCAGAGTGAACAGGGTCCCTCCAGCAGGTGGGGGTCCCTCGGCCTGGCCTACAGGTATAGGGCCGAAACCAGCTTTCCGACATCCCCTGAAGGGTCCTGGAGTGCGAGAAGGCACTCTGCAAAGTTGCTGTTGTACAGGGTGTAGAATGCAAATGCAAGTGTCCAGTAAACCAGATTTGGGCTGACAGTGCCCCAGCGACAACATAACCCATGGCCAAAGGTGGAATTGCATGGCCCCATGAGGAATCAGGCTCCCTCCTCTCTGGTTTTGGGGTGTGTCACCTGAGAATCACGCTGCCAAGTCACTGCCCCTCAGCAGCTCTTGCGTTGAGTGTTTGCCCCCTAGTGGACAGTGCACGCTGTAGCAACCAGTCAGATGGTGGGACACTTAGCATATTAGCCTTTTATATATATAGATGGTGCCAATCCTTGAGTTACAGGTGAGTTGTTATTCCTGAGACCTGGCTCTCCGATGGTTCCTAGAGGATGGGTTATATAGGAGAAAAATAATTAATCATGGTAGAGTTAGGGTGATGGTCTCCATTGATTGGTTGGCACTAGGGTAAAGGGTTGTTAATCATTGCATTTGGTCCTGTTGTTTGTCAGGTTTCACAAGGGTGTGGTCAGTGGGATTGTTCGGCTTTTCCGGGCCTGGGGCTGAAACACAACTGAGGCCTAGATGTTATTTCTAGTTTAATCAAAACTGTCTCTGTGGTCAACAGACCTCAGGCTTTGTTTCTAAGATTATTTGATGCTGACCAGAACCTCATTGTCCTGAGGGCTTAATGCTTAGGGTGTGGATGGCAAAGGGTGAGGGCGGTGAATGAGTCAGGGTGCTCCTAGGCTGGACAAGGCCAGTTTGAATCAAAAGGAAAAAAGAGAAAAGGTCGGAGTAAATGAAGTTTCTGTGTGGTTACAGAAATGTAGGCGACTGTGATAGATTGGTAAAGAGTAGAAATATTGTTAATGGTGGGTGGGAAAACTTTCAGTGTTCTTCTCATAATATTACATCTTATAATATTTAAGGCCATTCTTATTGCCACCCACTTCAATATTTAACTACTGTTCAATATTTTCAACTTTCAGTGCCAGAAATAATCAAATTATGGTTCCAACATTTCCAAAGATTTTATTTGGTGTGCTAATATTTATTTCCTTTTGCTACCCATCAAATACAGACAAGAATAACTTTCGGTTAATTTCCTTCAAAGATATCATCTCCCATTAACTTTTTTAAAATTTAAACTTACAATACATTTATTAAGACAACTTTCCATAACCAATTAAAAGTGCAGATAAAATTTTGCACCTACCATTACCACTCAGAAGTTTATATTTCACATTTTATATAAGTGAGAAAAGATCAAAGTTCTGTAAGCAAGGATTAAGTACTCTTTCACTGAAAAATGTTATTATTTTTTAAATTCACATGTACTTTAGAAAAATTAGATTAAATTGAATTCTCTTCAATTGAGAAAATATTAAATTCTCTTTTATAATACCTTTTCCCCCCATTTCTCTTTATTACTATTCAATTACCTCTCCTATTGCTGGGTGAATTTTGTGATGATAAAATATTTTGTTTTGATAAATTCCTTTTGTTCTAAAGTCCATAAACTTCCTGCTCTTTTAGAAAAATAGTTAACATATAAGTACCAAAAAGAATCCTAGAATTAGAATGGGTTTAAAAAACACAACCACATAATTTCTGTATTAGATCTAAAGCTAACTTTAAGTTAATTTCTAAAGGCCAACTTGAAATTAAACACAAAGCTAGCTTTAATTTAATTTATTTTTGTCAGGTAACAAAATGTTGAGCATTTATTTGTGCTAAAAATATATATCAGATGTTACAGAAGACTTTAGAAGAAAAAGAACACAAAATTCAAATTACAAGAGAAGAATGAAACTTCACACATAAATATGGTTGAAAATATTTTAAAGCAACATATGAGCAAGAGCTCATTAACTGCTCAAGTGGTCAGGGTTCATAGGCAGTACAGCAACTGAGAATACCGACTTAGGATAAATTAATCTCTTGTATTACAAAGTTTTCTTTTCTAAAAAGTATGAATAATCAGAGGTGTACTGGAACCTACTTAAACTGGGTTGCAAGAGCCAATTGTTAAATTTTCAGGAATTGGGAAGTTTGGTGACTAAATACCGTCATTAAAATTAAATTAAATCATATAAACTTTCAAAAATAATGTTAACACCAAAGCTAATATATACTCAAAACTTAACACTTGTTAATTATTTTTTATATGTTTTAGTGCTACCTATGCTTTTGAGGTTATTTATGTCAGTGATAGCTATAGAGTGGAAATAATACATAACATATAGTAATATATTCTTTATACATACTGATGACATATAAAGTAAGGCTCAATTTATTGTTTTGTTGATTTCTAGATTTAAGAAGGTTATGGTTAATGTTAAGATTGTAGGTTAAATCTATAAGTGTACCATGAGCCCTATCTGGTTTGGCTCAGTGGTTAGAGGTCGGCCTGCAGACTGAAGGGTCCTAGGTTCGGTTCTGGTCAAGGGCACATGTCCAGGTTGTGGGATTGATCCCCAATAGTGGGCATGCAGGAGGCAGCCGATCAATGATTCTCTCTCATCATTGATGTTTCTATTTCTCTCTCCCTCTCCCTTCCTCTCTGATATCAATAAAAAATATATTTAAAGTAAATAAATAAAAGTATATCATGATCGTAACTACAAATAGCTCAAAGACTGAGGAATTATTTTTTTAGCATTTGAAAAAAATGATCAAATTCAGCAAAAAGTCACTCACTCATTGATGAATGAAATTCAACATATGTCTTCTTTTTTCCTTTCATCTTACACATTAAGTAGTCTGGTGTTCCTCACTAGCATCACAGAAAGTTTTTTAAAACAAATGGAATCTTAGATTTCAGAGCCAATTGACTAAATCAGAATCTCCAGGGATTGGAGATGTATCTTGATAATTCTGGTGCAGCCAGCCAAGCTACACCTGAGGGCTGGGGTTTGAAAGAAATGCCACAATGAGGAGGTAGAGCCTGAGTTCTTGATTTACATTCTGCTTCTGCTTTTTCCTGGCTCTGTAAACTTGGCAAAGTTACTTGAGCCCTCTGTGTTTTGATTATCCCACATCTAAAGTGGAGCAATGATAAAATAGTAATGAAGTTGCAATGTATAAGAAGACAATGATGTTCAGTATTGCTAAAAGAAAAAATACTCCATGGTTTTGTGTCTCATATTTTTTTAAATATTTTTAAGATTCTGTGAACATATATGTTGCTGTTTGAATCATTATCTGATCCCATTTTCTTTTTTTCACCCCCCCAAAATTTGCCATATACTAATACTAATATTTTAAAAACTCAATTTATATTAATTTTGTGATAAAAATTGCCACTTCCTACTGGACAAAAAATTGACTATATTTTTAATTTAAAATGATCTATAGGCAAAGTTTCATGAATGAAACACAAATTTTCTGTTTCTTCAAAGTAAAATCTATTTTTATTTCAAATTTGACTAAGGAATTTCAACCTTATATGTAACTGGGATTTGTAATCTTGAATCATATCTGTATACAAACGTGTTAAAGATCTATTCAGCTCTAAATTGTATTAAGTTAGTTAGCCATCTGTTTTAGAGAAAGTTACCACGTGCTTAAAATTAAACTTGACAAATATTTCATACAAAGTATGTGTGAAAAAAAAAGTTTTTATGACTCAGATTGGCTTGAAGTACTTCTTGCTTCTAGCCACAAGATGGTGCTTTTGCACTCTGTATTTCCATTGAGGAAGTGAAAATATCTATAAAATGGTTGACAAAGACTTTAATTTTATAAGAATCATTAGAGTTCAAAGTGCTTGTAATCCTTAAAAAAAACACAAACACTCCTCACTATACCCTTGGGTAAGAAAGGTTAATATGAAGGTGTAAATAGGAAGCATTTTTTAAATCCATAGGGACAATCCATTTTGTCTCTTTTTAAGCAGGGCTGTGACTTTGAGTGTAGTCATTTCTGTTCATAACCGGGGAAAGTCCCTGTACGTAATCAACATTTGTATATCACTACATAATCCCCAATGCATCATTTACCCATTTATTAAGATGCCAGGACTGGAGCTGGTGAAATGCTGGTCTCAGTAAACTGTTCTCTAAATGTGGTTGGGTTTAAACGGGAAAAGGTAAAAAGGAAGAATCCTCTACAAATAGAAGTGTTATGCTTCATATCCAAAATGTCTTACTTTCTTCAGCTTGGATGCCATTGTTTCATTCTTCTGCTCTTTTATCCTAAAAGGACCCCATAACTTGTACCATATTGAGCTTGTTCCTTCCATGTGACAGTCAAGACTTGGAGCTAGAAAGCCTGTAAATATCTTTCCTCCAACCTCTTAGCCAGAAAAGGCATTCTCTGTATACCATCTCCTGATCTACCAACTACTGTTCAATCAACATTCTGTGATGGTTTTTTTTTTTGTTTTGTTTGTTGCTTTTGTCAAATGCTCTGCTCATGTTTTGTTTTTGTTTTTGTTTTTTTGCTTTTAAAAAAAAAAATCTGCTAACCTCATTCAGACTTTACTGCCTTAAGAGAGTTTATAAAGATCAAATATCTCCTAGCTTTCCTATATCTTGCCTTTTAAAATGTATGCCGCTAGAGCAAATTATGTTTCAAAACAGAATCACCATCTACTTGCCTGGTAGGTCTTCTGGAGACATTGTATGGCATGTTTTTTTGTTTTGTTTTGTTTTGTTTTTGTGTGTTTTTTTCAGGAAGCTACTTACCATTGTGAAAACAATTACCCAAGAGTTCTCCCCCAGGAAGGACTACACTTTCACCTAACGTCAAACCATTTTGAAGGTTCTTGTTCCCCCAACCAGTCTTTTGCCTGCTCTTCCAATGGCAGTACACACAAATGAATGCTGCCTCTGTGAAGCCTAGTCTTTCTTCCATTCAAGCATCATTATTTTTACACTAGGGGCCCAGTGCACGAATTCATGCACCTTGAAAGAAACTGTGGGTCACGAGGCTGCAGTAGGCACAGGAGCGGGTCTCAGCTCATCCTCCGCACCCCCACCTGGCCCCTCCTGCCAAGGCCCCTGGTCCTCTGCTGGCAGCCGTGCTCCCGCAGGCGGTGCTCCCACCGATCACCCCTCAGGAGCAGGGGGAGGTGGAGAAGCCCTGAGGGACGATCAGGGCTGGCAGCTGCCACTCACACCCGTTGACAGCGCCAAGCAATCAGGGCTGGCACTGGCACTGGCAGCAGGTGTGAGAGCTGGGTGGGACTGTGGTGCATGCGAGCAAATATTTTTCAGTAACCACCAGAGGCTCGCCCTGATGACAGAGACTGGTGGCCCGCCTTGGTCTGGTGCCCCCACTCACCTGCTCCACCATCCCGCTGCGGCTGACACCCACCATGTTCCGGGCGTGCCCGTGGTGGTCAGTGTATGTCATAGCGACCAGTTGTTTGGTTGTTCCGTCATATGGTCTATTTACATTAGACTTTTATTATATAGGATAAAAATTTTACTTGCTTATCTCAATTTCTTGCACATTTTAAGTTCTTTTAAGCCTTTGTGAGAATGGGGGCATGGTTTAAAGGGGAGTAAAATGGAGGGGAGGCAAAGGAGGAGAATATGGGGTTACCTAACTTACTTGGAGGCAGCAAGGAGACAACTGCAGAGAGAACTCACCTTTATAAGTAGCTCCCTGTCTTAAGGAGCTACTTATAGTCTCCCAGAGTCTCCAGAACAATTTTATTTGACCTTTTTGTAAAAGACCGCCTCTACAAGGCAACAGATTTTCCTGTTCCCAAGGGTGGAGTGTTGAGACAAGTGTTTCTGTTTCTGTATATATAAAAAATGTATCAAATCACGTGGTTCCTGTGTAGGACCAAGGAGTCCTTAATCTAAAAGTGGAAGAGACAGTTACAATTCCTGACTCAAGGATTACGTTACCTCCGTGTGATTACCACCTTCCTGAGTGACTTTTTTTTTTTTTTTTAAATTCTTTGCTCCTAAGAGAAGATGGAACAGTCTGAGCACTCCTGTCTGAGACAAAGGGATGTTGTAGGCGAATGCCAGTAAAGGAAACTTTGTGTTTCAGGTTAATAATGTCTGAAGTGCATCAATTACTTAGGGCAACATGTCAACAAGTGGGATGCTTTCGTGTCCAGCTGCATGACGGGACAAAAGAACTGTTGCACATTGCCATGGTAAAAATCATTCAGATGACTTTTCCAAGTCTCCCATGCCTACTATTGTGTCAAATTTAAAAGGGAATATCTGCCACACTGTAAAATATATTTTTATAAATACCACGTTATACTTCTGGGGGAAAGTATACTGCACTCTTCTCCCCTGGGCACCTGAGGTGTTTTGATACGAGGGTAAGATAGTCCTTCTCAGCACCGTATCACCCAGAGCTATACCTGTTACATGTCTATGCTGCATGAGCCTCCAGTGTGAAAAAGCACCCGACCTAATCAGGTTTTTAATGTGTGCTTTTATAATATCAAAGTCTGTGTCATACTTATACTTGCCTTTTTGATTTATTCCTCAAGTCACTTCAAGTGGCCCAGTTTATTGTTGCAAAACCTAAGGATGCCAACTATCTGGGAAGGTATTGGATTGTATTTCTTATCCAATTGAAAGCGTGGAGGAGGAAACATTTCCAGGGAGTCCCTCCCACCCATCTCTAACTTAGGTAGGTCAATGAACCAACTGTCCATCAGTTAGTCTCAAGTGTTATCACCTGACCTAAGTTAATAGCATGAAGGAAGAGGATAACAGACACCTGAGAAATCTGTCCCTTTGCCAAGGATGGGGATAGATGATAGGAAGCTGTCCTTGGGTTCTGAAGCCACAGATAGGATTGAAACTATGCTGAACAAGGCAGGTCAGTATCTTGAATCGCTCAATGCTTGGGCACATCCTTATGGTACCACTATTCAATTTGAAGAAGAGGAAAAGCTGGCCCAGGGACTCTGGGGGGAGGTATGGAAGGCTGGATGGCTGGGGATGCCTGTAGGCAGGATAGTGTGACATTGACGGCTCACCACCCAACCGGGGCATCCTTCAAGTCCTATGTGAAAATCTAGCTACCAGAAGCTGTTTAGAATAAATTGTGACCATTGATATCAAGTCAAGATGCAATTTTTTCTAACATCTGACTAAGTTTGTCAGAGGATAATTATTTACCATCCTGATGAGTCCAGGCGGTCCACTAATTAATTCTTCAATGGGATGCGTGCCATCCTTGTCGTTCCTTAACACTGCATAGTGGGGGCTGTGCATAACCGGGATTGGCACGGAGCCCACCATAATGATTATACACGTGGAACGTTTGGTGCCAAGTGCTATTTAATTCAGTTTCCCTGAGGTCAGGAGGGAGGGCTTCTGCTGTGCCATGTATTTACAATTTTTAGAAGAAGAGTAAGTGAAAGTGTGGTTTTACCACCGGCAGTTTGAAACATTCCTGGCCCAGTAAATATTGGAAAATAATTAGGACTAGGTACAAATGTATTGCAAATCTGCAAATGAGTATTAAATGCACTGGTTGGACTGCGAGCTTGCTAACATATTTAATATTTCTATCAGTAAACAGGGTCAAAACACTTAAGAAATATCTCTGATTCTTTCCAGACAAGGATACAAGAAACAAGTAAGTGAAGTGCAAGGTCATAACATCTTAGTCATAACAAAAAGAAATGAGAAGTCAAGTTAACATATTTTAAGTAAGTCTTTTTTAAAAGATGGGGCTGGAAATGATATGAATCAGATTAGCCTTCTAGGGCAAGACTAATAAAATATATTTAATTAATAAAGATTGTTGATTAGTTGTATTTTCCTGTCATCTATGCTACAAAACTCAGACCTGGAGGGATATTATTCAGTTTCATTTTCTATACCCTGCCTTTTTTAAATTCCAACTTATATTATTTTATGTTAAACTGCATAGGGGATGCCAGTTATGAGCAATATTTCACTTAGGACAGACACCCAATTAAGTTGACCTTGTCATTAAGAGAATCATGTGTTTCATTGCTGAATTTAAAGCTTTGATAATCATTTTAATGGTGCTTCAAAATGACCAGAAATCTCTAGCAATAGGGATTACAAATCCTCACATTTCCCCAGGCAAATAAAGGACAAGACAAGCCACCTAGTCATGTTCCAAAAGGCTTTTTCCCTATCTTTATCAGATAAGTATTTATGGCAGACAAGCTACCTCCAGGCTTTATCGATGATGATGATAAACTGAGAAGGAATGACAGCTGAAGGAGAGAGAAAAAACAGGAAGGCGAGCATGATCCGTGGACTGGGGCGCCCGTGTGCATCAGAGAGAGCCGCCAAGCATCCCCGGAGCAAGGGGACCTCGGGAGCCGAGGAGTGTGTGGACTGATGCCGGAAAACCATTCAGAGTTTTAAAAATTCCAGGAAGTTGAAGAAAGCTAAAGAACTCTTAATTTCAACATCTGCTGTTTTCTAAAGCTTGAGCCATATTTACCATTCAGATAGTTCTTGGGCATTATTATTCCTGTCCCTTTTTGGAATGCTGTAATTTTTGTTACGACATGGGTATGGGTCATGTAGTACTGGGAGTCAAGCCGTGACTATATGCCATGGAACACCTAGTCCCCTGCAGATGCTTTCTTCCTCTGCTATGCTTGCTGAGGGCCTAGGGTGACTGCCAAAGTATTTAGTTGTTGTTTCCTCAGATGTATGCAAGATGATTTACCTTCTGCCACTCAAACTTGTCTGACCTCCCCTCACTTCTTAGTCTGCCAAGGCAGAACCTGGAATTTTCATTCTATTTCAACTCAAGAATAAGTTTATATCATATTTGTGGTTTAGTGAACACTTTTAAATCATTGTTATGATTTATTTCCTGAAACTATTCTGAAGTAGCAACAAGGTGCAATGCCTTTCAGTTCTTAATTTTCCTGGTCAATGTGTGACAAATAGTATCATGGAGTTCTCACTGATGTGCCAGTATGGGTTTTGCTGCCCTCTCATTCCTGGGAGCTCTAGGCATAGTGACCTATGTCCTCTATTTAATATGTATAATATTTTAAGTTGCTGTCCCAATCCAAAAATAAAAAAGTCCAGCTTACCTTGTTCTTTGGAAACTTGTGGCTCTTCATCAGAGACTTCCTGAGAGAGGCAGGTCAACAAGGGACTTGGGAGATGTGCACACCCCCCTGCTATTTCTCCTTTCTTACCAAACACTTTCAAGTGTCCCATGCTCTTTGCAAATACACCCCCTCCACCCATATGCTAACCAGCACAATCATCTCTGGTTTCCACCCTATAATATGCTATATGAAAATTCCACTTCACTGTTGTCAACAGTGATTGGGACAACCATTATCCTTACCTAATGTACTTCTCTGTATTCAAATTTGTGTGTTGAATGAGTTCTTAAGCATCACAATATAGAACCAGTGGTTTCCAAACTGATTTTTGTCATCAACCCCATCAGTAATAGATCTTTTCAGCATGCACTTATCCCACAAACTATGCATATTTATTTATTTAATAGGTTACATGCAAATAGAACTAGTATACTATATATATTTCATATTGTATTATAAATATAATGCATATTATATTGTATATCTATACTAATAATAGAGGAATATGCAAATGGTCTGGGACACTGTCACAGTAACAGTAATGACCAAATAGCAGGCTGTGTGGGGTGACAAGGCCGGCAGGGGTGGGGGCAGTTGGGGTGACCAGGCCGGCAGGGGTGGCAGTTGGGGGCAAACAGGCCTGCAGGGGAGGGCAGTTAGGGGCGACCAGGCCAGCAGGGGAGAACAGTTGGGGGTGATCAAGCCAGCAGGGGAACAGTTAGGCATCAATCAGGCTAGCAGGGGAGCAGTTAGGGGGAGATCAGGTTGGCAGGCAGAAGCAGTAGGGGCAATCAGGCAGGCAGGCAGGGAAGTGGTTAGGAGCCAGCAGTCCCGGATTGCAAGAAGGATGTCTGACTGCTGGTTTAGGCCCATTCCCTGTGGGATCGGGCCTAAACCGGCAATCGGACATCCCCCAAAGGGTCCCAGATAGAAGAGGGTGCAAGCTGGGCTGAGGGACAGCCCTTCCCCCATGCACTAATTTCGTGCACTGGGCCTCTAGTCTTATGTAATAAAAGACTAATATCCAAATTGTTCCCTCAGGAGTTTGACCAACTGGGAGTTCGACCAATCCTATGACATGTGTTAACCACCAGGAGGTGGCACAAAATGAAGAAAGGCCCCAGCCAGCAGCCAGCAGCCAGGGGAAGGAAGGTCCTCATTGGTCCTTATTGACGGCCAGGCCAGGGACCCTACCCATGCATGACTTTCATGTACCGGGCCTCTAGTTTATTAATAATATAGTAGTAACACTAACATTGTATATTTAAGCTAGTATATTTATACATATTAATACAGAACAGTTTTAGTATATTATAAAACAGTATAGTTTACACTATATTATATATACACAAAATGTAAGAAACAAAGAGCATGATTAAGAAAGTAAATGTAAATATAAACTCAAGGTAATTGCTTTCCTTCCAAACTTAATTGGCTGTCTTGTGCAGCACCCTGGGTTTCGTGCATCACCTTTGCCGAATGCTGCCTTATTCTAGCAAGAAGCTTTAATGGAATTGTTACTACAACAAAAACATAATTTAAAATTATTTTATATGATGTGACTTGCTGGTTTGTTCTTTGACTTCACTTAGCAGTCCTTAAAATAATATTGGAAGTAATTTGCATCTCCTGATGGGGTACTTATGAGGCAGTGAATAGAATATCTTGAGTAGTAATGAAAAACTGGCTTGAGATTAAAAATTCTCTCTGAATAAATTTAAAAGTAAATAATTTACAAGTGGTTGATTGTGACTTTAAGGGTGGAAATGGAGATATAAGGATGATAGCATTTTCCTGAGATTCATGGAGTAAGTGCCTAAGGCAAAAGTGGGAACAGAAAATAAGTCCCCAGGCCTTGGGGTTCTGAAACAGTTGCTTTGGTACTTTTAATACTTATAATTTCTACAATTAAAGAATACACTTATGCCCTGGATGGCTGACTCAGTTGGTTGGAGCATTTCCCCATACATCAAAAAGGTTACAGGTTCAATTCCTGGTCAGGGCACATATCTAGGTTGTGTGTTCGGTCCCTGGTAGGGGTACCTATGGGAAGTAACCAATTTTTCTCTCTCCCTTCCACTCTCTCTAAAAATCAATAAACATATCCTTGGGTGAGGATTAAAAATAAAAAAAATAAAAAAGAATGTACACATCCTTGTGGATAAGGTCTCTAACAGTTAATGTAATTAGTTATAGCCTTCTATGTAAATCACATGTGTCTAAAATTCCTCTCATTTAGATAACCTTTCACAAAGAAATATATAGTCAAGAATGAGAGTGTATATTTTTTCTCCAGTTGGCACATTAAAGTATTTTAATTGGTACAGAACATTGACCAACATGTAAGTTAATGTTGATTGTTGACCATTCTTTTTAACATTATCTATACCTTGGGCATATACATGGCCTTCCATGCCCACATATCATTTCAAAAGTCTTTTCTTTTTGGCCATGCAAACAAATGGGTTTAAAAAACATTGTTTTTAATATTTTTAAAAATATAGATAATACTCTTGAGAATTTGATGAAAACTGTTGGCTCTCTTCCTGCCCCCAATTCACATATTTACCAAATGATACTAGGTTAAAAAGCCTGTTCTAGTATTATTACAATATAAAAAATTTCTTTTACCTGCCTTAGCTCATAGAAAAATTATTTTTAATAAAGTTATATGCAAAATAAAAATTTACTATTTTCTTATGAACTTTATATATGAAATTGTAAATGTGCCTCTGAGACAGCAGCTTAAAAGAAAAGGATATGGAAACATTAAATAGAAAAACAAAATAAGGGGAAATCTTCCTCTACTATGATTGACATTTTCCACCTTTGAGGATGGCTGAGTCAGTACAATGACAAGAGAATTCTCAAAACTATGGGGTTGGTTTCAGAATTTGTTGGGTAAGAATCTGGACTATAAGGCTCAGGTATCTCTTGGTTGTCGAGAGCATTTGCCATGGTGGTGAAAAGATTGGTGGGCCTCAAGATTTAGGGGTTGAGGTTGGAAACAGGGAATGTGAGAATAGAGGCCAAGAGTTAGTACAATTGGGAAATGAGAACTATTTACCAAACCACACTGAAGGCTGGTCTAGAGGTAGGTCTGTTTAAGAAGAAAAACTAGGACTTCCTTACTTGGTCCGACTGAGCCTAACGGAATTGTCCCTACTTATTAATAAATACATCAACCCTAACAGTGGTTGTAACATTTACCAGGGAAGAACAAAATTTAGATTTTACTGAGTGATAAATAGAGAATACTTGGAAATTATATTACCTTGAGTCTTTATTGGAAAGTGCTCCAATGTTTTTCTTATTTTATTGAATCTCTATCAAATTATTATATATTATTTTGCCACATCCTGGGAACTATTTGTAGACAGTAAGTGCTTTTCAACACTTTCCTGCTTCAGGGTCTTTGCACATGTGCTTTCTCTATATTCTGGTTTTCTGTGATAAGTTTAATGGCCCTCTCTCTCATCTCCTTAGGTTTTTACCTAAATGACATACTTTCTGTGAGGTCACCTCTTACCATCTTATTAAAACTATCATCTTCCTTTAAGATTGTTTATCCCTTTGCCTTGCTTTATTTTTCTCATTATTTATCATGATGCAACATCAGCAATATCTTACTTATTTTTTATATTTACTTTCTGTCTCCTCCCAATATAATGTAATCTCTATGATGGAAGACTGTGTGTTTCTTATTCAATGCTGTATGCTGTATCTCAAGTGACTGGAACAATGCATATAATGAGACACTTGATAAATATTTATTAAATGAGCAATGAAAAAATAGGTAATTTCATTTATTCATCCAACAATTATTTATGCAGTACCTTTTACATGCAGAGCACCATAGTGGTCACTTGGGATGTGACAGTGAAATTTGCACGGTCTATATTCTCAAGGAGCTTATAGTATATCCAGGAAGACAGACCCATAAGTAAATAAACATAGCACAATGATATAAATACCGTAAGATACTGAGAGGTTGCAGAAGAAGGAGCTGTTAACTCTTCCTGGAATAGTTGAGCTTGCTTAGCAATTGAACTTTGAGGTTGTATTATTAAGGATAAGTGAAAATTCACTAGGGAGAGAAGGGAGGACAGGTTGCATTTAGTGTGCAGGAATATTTGGTTAGAGTCAAAGAGGCTGCTGTTGGCAAATATTTTAGGCGTGTGAATACACGTGGGAAAAAAGGATGACTGTTAGCCCCTTTGCACTGGGTACCTCTGAAGATGATCTTTGATTAGCAGTATGGACTGATAGGCATACTATTTCTTTCCTTATGGTCTTTTTTGCCTCTTAGCCAGTGTTATGCTTTTGCTCAAAAAGAGCCACCTCATTCTCTGATTGTTTTATGCCAAGTTGGTGTGTTGCCTGTAATTGTTTCCCAGCATTCCACAGCTTGACGTTTGCTTTAGTGTATCCTTATGGTGTTTCTTATGCCTGCCCTGCTTGCAGGCTACATATGTTGTACCATTTTACACTTGGAGACCTTCCAAAATGTGTGCGAGAGCATGAGACCAAAGTGGTTGCCTTTAACCAGAAGTGGGTAGACAGGCAAAGAATCCTGGATTCCCAGAATCAAAGAGTTGAAAAAGACTTGAGAAGACTACTAGGTAATTTTCTGGACTCTTGGCAGGGTTTCAGAAAAGCCAGTCCACTAAATAAACTAATTCTAAGTAACAATTGACTATTAAAACTTGAGCATCGAATGCACAACCTTTACTGCTTAGGGTAATGCAAGTTTTCATTTTTAGTAATGTATTTATTCATGCAAATGACAGGTACTATGATGTTAAAAAACGAAATAAGTTTCATAATTGTAAAACATGATGTTTGGAAGGAATTTGTCTTTGAGAGGTCTGTTACTGAAATGGAACTCTTTTATCTTCATATTGATACTGACCTGTCAGAGTGATGCAAAAAGTTGGTACTGGTTACAGTGGTTCTCAACCTTTCTCATGCCACGACCCTTTAACACAGTTCCTCATGTTCTTAAGAGTATAGACTATAATATAGCCCAAACACAGAGTTGGAAATGATTACTTTACATAATGTTACCTTCTAACCCAGTGGTCCTCTACCTTTCTAATGCCGCGACCCTTTGATACAGTTCCTCATGTTGTGGTGACCCCCAACCATAAAATTATTTTCGTTGCTACTTCATAACTGTAATTTTGCTACTGTTATGAATCGTAATGTAAATATCTGTGTTTTCCGATGGTAATAGGCGACCCTGTTAGCAGTTCTCAACCTGTAGAACCGCTAGCAGGGTCGGCTAAGACCATCAGAAAACACAGATATTTACATTACGATTCATAACAGTAGCAAAATTACAGTTATGAAGTAGCAACGAAAATAATTTTATGGTTGGGGGTCACCACAACATGAGGAACTGTATCAAAGGGTCGCGGCATTAGGAAGGTAGAGAACCACTGGGTTAGAAGGTAACATTATGTAAAGTAATCATTTCCAACTCTGTGTTTGGGCTATATTATAGTCTATACTCTTAAGAAGAGTCACTTCCAAAGAGTACAGAATAAAATAGTGCCAAAAAAGAGGATTTATCAAGACAGGGATCACTCTACAAATATGGAAGGTATTATAACCATGAAAATGCAAGACATGATCTATATCCTCAAAGGATTCTTATGCTAATTGAAATTACATTTACACACCAGAAAATAGTAGATGGTACATGCTGAATATCCTGACAGTGAATGTGATGACTTTGTTGCTGAGCATTATGAACAAGTGGTACATTGACAAGTACTCCAGAACTTAGTAGTTGGAGACATTGCAGTGGGTTAATGTAGACAGAGGAGACACTCAGAATTCAAGTGGAACCTGAGATGGCCTTGATGGGTAGGTTTTGCATGGATAGAGAGAAATAACAAGGACATCTTGGATTAGAAAACAAAACAAAACAAAATGCATGAGTAATATGTAAAATGTTCAAGAATAGAGCATACACAGCTACATTGGAAGATTCAGGTTGGAGGGCTTAATAGAAGCCAAGACATATTTGGTGTCTATTGAATGCCAAGAGGACAACCTGAATTTCATTCTTTTGGAAATGCAGAGCTGTGGAAGACTGACCAAAGAGAAACAAAATGGAAAGCAGTGCTTTAAAGAAGAAACATGAGTTTCAGTCCTTCAGATATTAACAAGGCACAACACTAAAGAATTGGTCAAGAATGTATGCTAGGATCATCTAACATGGTCAGAGAAGAGGTAAAGAATGAGAGTGTGGGAGTAAAACTGGCTGAATTGGAATTCTGGCATCACCTGTGACCCTGGGTAAATTAGTTAACTTTTTAGTGGTTCCTTATCCTCATCTGTAAATTATGGAGATTGACAGGGATTATGTCATGACTTTGTAGATAAGCAGATATCCATAAGGTTTTTAAAACAGCGCCCAGTAAAAGTTTAATGAATGTTAGCTTATTTTAGAGAATAGTGCTGACTAGCTTCCATGAAAATATTATTGAGTAGATTTATATAAATCTCAGCAATAGAAATAATGATGATTCCTACATTGCAGGGGTGTGGTTATGATCAAATGAAATAATCCTTGTAAAGTTTTCTAGTACAGAGCAAACATGAATGATTATTACTTGGTTAATTGATGGCTCCATTCCCGCGCTGCAATTTAAATCTGATATCTTTAAGTTCAGATGGACCTGTTTAGTAAAGTTTGGTAAAAGTCCCCGTGGTTTTTGGATGCAGAAATCAGCCTCAGATCAAATACCTTATTTGGGTTTCCTGTGGAATGACGAAGACACAAAGACATGAAGGAAAGCCTTTGTTTGGGGAAACTTGATACTTTTTTGTTATTGCCAAAACAAACTCATTTGGACAAATAAAAATTGATTTGGAAATTTTAAAATAAAAATTGCAAACCAAACAGGACATAGCTTGGTTAGGGAGGAAATGATTCACTAGATTAGTGTAATGAGAGAGCTCTATTTGTGCAAGACTTAATTACTAAGTTCTTTCTTCAATACTGAGTGCTGCTGCTGCTGCCCAGTTCTGGTTTGTTCTAGGTGGAAAATGAGAAGCAGAGGGAGGAAAGCACACAAACCTTCCGTATGTGTGTGTGTTGAATGTGCGTGCGTGCACACCCATACACTTAGTGCCTTTGCTGGCGATCAAATTTTCTTACAACTTTGTGCTTCCAAGTGATTTTTACATTTTAGTGTGATTTTGGCAGAGGAGAGCTTCCCTCACTTTGAATAAAAAGGTAATGAGATCAAAGGCACTAGGTAGAAACTGTCTGAAAGCACAAGAGATATCGTTTAAGATCTCCCTCCTTTCCTTTTTTCTGTAAAAGATAGGTTAGAGCGTGGCATGTGGCTAGAGCTGTTGCAGCCACATGATGGAGGATGGGAGAGCTGTCACCTGCTTTGCTACGCAGGGTGCCCAGCTTAACCCATCTTTCTTTGGCAACTGTGCCCCAGTGAGAAAAGCTAGCAGTCCATATGTTGAGTAGGCACCATGCCATTTTGACAGGCGTGAGAGTCGGCAAGAAAGGGACCATGTATGAGCATCAAATGTGTTTGTTGTGGGAAGGATTCTAGGCCAGGAATATTAAAATAACTGTCTGTCCTTAGCTCTAGCACATATGGTTAAAGAGATATGCTATGATGACTCACATTAACGTTGGGAAAAATATATATAGAATACACAACCATGCTAAGTTAAGATTCTGGTGTGGATAAATCGAGTCTGGAATCTTCACAAAGGAAGGTTGTAGAGACAAACATAGCAATAATAGGCTCTTTTCTATCTATCAAATAGAACTGACTAAAGACTACATTCACATACAATTTCAGTTCCACTGAATTGATGAATAGACCAAAAGGTTCAGTTCAATTTTTACTGGGAGGTCCTCAGGTATTTTCTAACACTATTTGAAAAATAAATGGAATAGTATGGATTCATGTACATTTCCATCCCAAAGAAATTAAATTAATTTTAGCAATGCTAGTTCAATGCTATTTTCCTGTTACAGGGACCATTTGTTTTAAAATTATTAAAGAATTTTAAGTGACGTTGTCCTAACATTTGGTGTGATTCAATTAAGGGAGTTAGTATAAGTCATTTTATTTTTCCTTG
Source organism: Eptesicus fuscus (assembly GCF_027574615.1). NCBI lineage: Eukaryota > Metazoa > Chordata > Mammalia > Chiroptera > Vespertilionidae > Eptesicus > Eptesicus fuscus. Next base: position 36,607,244 of record NC_072483.1, on the reverse strand, counting down.
GCTTTCTGCATAAATTGCATGTCTTTCTATCTAGGTGAAAGAAATTACTGAGCTATTTTTATAGTTATAGCCACTTTATATGTGTGTCTGTTGACTGTATAGATGTTTAAGCATGGAAATGCTTCAGTTGACAATTGTGTCCCTTCATAGTTTCCCCAGGGCTTGCTTAACTTCTTGGAAAGTCAGCATTATATGGTGCAAAAGATATAGCACTAAAAGTCTAAAAAGACATATGTAAGATTTGATAGTTGTCCACATGGTGTTTAAACTTATACCTACACACACACACACAATTCCCCGTCCAAACCCACAGGAGTTTACCATTTGTCATGTTGAAGCCAAGGGAGGCACATCTAAGTTTTAGTCGTTGGCCTCCTAGGGAAATACCCTGGTAACAATCTAAATATATATCAGGGGGCGTCTCACTAAAGAACGTGCTGTTTGCTAAGAACATGTTTCTCAAGGATGAAAAAACATCTTTTCACATACTATAGAATTCTCATATATTATGTTTATTGTTTCTTGACAGCTTTCCCTGACTAAAAATGTAATCCATGGAGAAGGACTTTGGGCCTGCTTTTATTATTATTATTACTCTGGCCCAGGCACCTACGTAGAACAATGCCTGGCACAAACTGGTAACTCAATAAATATTTTGTGTAGCAAATGCATCAATAAGCAAGGCTTTTCTATAGTGACGGTTAAAAGGCAGATGCCTGGGCCCCGTTAGTGCCAAGGGCAGTAACCACCCTGATCTCCATCAGCTCCCTCTGTTCTCAAACAAAAATGTCACTTTTAATATGGCCAATGTAATCATTCTTGTATAAAGTGTGACTGAAAGTATATTTAGAAAACTTTAATATTGATATTGCTCTGTAACATACACACTAAGTTAAAAAGAGTGTGCTTGCTTTGCAAACATAGCCTTGTGGCAAAGCTCCCAGCTTCCTCTTCCAACCAGATGGCCTCCCCTAAGCCCTACCCTTCATAGAATTTTGGAGATGGAGCTGGCCCTACCCCAGATCCAAATCAGGGTGTCTGGGGTGGGACCTGGAATCAGCATTTTTTCAAGCTGCCTAGGGGCGTCGTATGAAACACCAAGGTCTGAGAGCACACAGCTCGGGAGCTTTCTTTCTTGCATGGGTTCTTTACCCCTGTTCTCACCCATAGCTCTTATGACACCGACTTCTCACCGGTAGCCACGAATCCCAGCTTTGCTGCTGCCTGAAGTTTAGTAAAGGCTGATTTCGTTATCCCTAACGTGATGTCTCAAGAATGAAGGACCACTGACATCACAAGTTTGGACTGGGCAATAAATAAGGAACTGGATGCTGCTTTGCAGACTTCCAGTTTTGCACAAACTATAGAACTATCTCTGGGAAACAAAACAAAACAAAGTTGAACCTTATAAAGCAGCTGCTTTTTAAAAAATATATATTTTATTGATTTTTTACAGAGAGGAAGGGAGAGAGAGAGAGAGTTAGAAACATCGATCAGCTGCCTCCTGCACACCCGCTACTGGGGATGTGCCCACAACAAAGGTACATGCCCTTGACTGGAATCGAACCTGGGACCCTTCAGTCCGAAGGCCGACGCTCTATCCACTGAGCCAAACCGGTTTCGGGCAGCTGCATTTTATTTTTATTCCTTTGTGGGATGCACATGGGTAGAGCCTCCACAGGAATGTACAGTACCCAATGCAAATCAGGGAAAAGTGCTTCCCTGGAGCGGACAAATGCCGAGGAGGTGTTTCCCTCTGGGCCTGCCCATTACAAAAAGGTGCCCATGTCTCAGGTTGCCTCAGGCTGGCTGAGAGGGGCCATGGCTAGGTTTTGCACTGCTCTCATGTCCTTCATGGCTTATGTAGGGTGCAATGGCTCAAATGATCAACTGTATGGCTTCAAGTTTCTGATAACAGGTGTAAAAAGCTGGCCTCTGGTGATGAGGCAACAGTGACAGAAAAGAGAAAATTCTTAGGGGTGTCGCCAGTGCTCTGTCGGGTCTAGAGTTGGACCCTTATCTTTGCTGTGCAGGAGGCATTCCTGTTGTACAACAAGTGCCTATTGAAAAAAAAGGAATACATGTTCTCTTTCTCAAATGATAGGGAATTGTAATTATTCCTCTTGCTTTTGCAAAACCCGTAAAGAGGAAAGTCCATTTACATGGTACTGAGGGGAGGGACAAGCTCTCACAGTGGAGACAGAGAAAACCCCTTGGCAGCTGCACAAGAGATTAGAGAGAAAATCCTTACTTTTGAGTAGAGAAGTCCTTAGGAAGCCTGACCATGCAGATCGCCACCTCAGTTATGTACTGGCTACATGATTGGGACAAGTCATGACACAAATCTGAAACTAACATCTACTAGTATTCCTTGGTGCTGTGGAATAATATATTTAGTGCTTATAAATTGAAAAGTGGCAATGTTAGTGATTATTTTGGAAGGGTATATATTATGGTCGGATTCATAAGTTTTTAATGCTTTTAAAAGCCCATGTATATACTATACAGGTCAAAGAAACAAATGTAAATCTTTAAGATCTGAATATTTGTGTCTCTTATTTTTCTGAAATGGCTGCCTTCCTGAGGAACTACTGTAAAAATATTTCTGTAGTATCCTCACAATTGTAGTAAATGTGGTTAAATATAGAAGATGTCAAAAGAGTAGGCAATACTAATCCCTGCCAATCTAGCATCAGATATTATGAGATTAAGGGATTTTTTAAACTAATAAGATGTAAGAGTCTCAATGGGTCAAAAGGGTGTATATATATAAAAAAAGAAAATATTTCAAGTATTGGGAATAAGGAATCTGACTGGATGGGACTATTTACGAATCTCAAAGTTTGGAGCTCATTAGTGTACATTAGAATCATCTGCAGCATCCTTTGAAACTTCATTCTTGGGCTCCAGCCCCGAGGATTCTGATTCAAAAGATGAAAGATAGGACCTTGGAATCTGAATTTTAATAAGTACCCAATGCAAGAGAGCTGAAGACCACACTTTGAGAAATACTGGAGGAGGCGATCTCAAAGGTCAATCTGCACTTCCATTTCCTTGAGTCATTTATTTACATTAAAAGTATTTTCCTGAATCCTTGTTAGGACTATGAGCAAAGAAATTTTTTTTAAATGACTCACATAGTTGTAGACAAGAAAATCGTCATGAAATCTGCTCTGGATTTCTTCTACATTTTCAAATTTGCAAAAAACATCTTTGATGTTTAAATAACCATTCAGTATCTCGGATGCTATAACTAATCATTTGAAAGTGATCCTGTTGTGCCAAGAAGCATTTGAGGCTTTTGAAAAATATATGCAGAGAGGAGAAATGTGTTATACTTACATGGAAACACTGCTGAAGGTTCATCTATAGAAAGAGCAATATAGTTTTGAGATTTCCACTTAGATAATTTAAACTACTGTTATATCCTGGTCTGCAATTAAATCATCTAGAAATTTTAATCAACTACTTATAATTAAGTCCCAACCCAGACTAATGAAACATGAATTTGTGGGGATGGGGAGGGGAGGAGGTGTATATATATATATTTAAAAATATATATTTTATTGATTTCAGAGAGGAAGGAGAGGAGAGAGAGATAGAAACATCAATGTTTCTGCACACCCGCTACTGGGGATTGAGCCCACAAACCCAGGCATGTGCCCTTGACTGGAATCGAACCCAGGACCCTTCAGTCCGCTTCAGTCCACAGACCTACGCTCTATCCACTGAACCAAACCAGCTAGGGCTATATTCTTTAAAAGCTACACAGGTAATTCTGTTGTTCCACTAAATCTAAGAATAACAATATAAAAATATATAATGAATATATAATTTCTAGTGTGATTTGTCTTTTCTTCATTTTGCATGTGATTAAGAAAATAGATTTGGTTTCTGATCTCATTTGAATGGGAGAGGGACAGCATTAATTACATTGACAAATATTTACAAATGTGATTCTGACCTCATGAAACTTACTAATTAACAGAAGTAAATATTTATAGCCTCCAAGACAAGAAGATATTAGCTACAATTCTCTGGCTTCCAATCACTGACTGTGGTTGAAAGTTGGTAGCCTAGGCTCCTTTTAGATACTGTGTCTACATCTGATTATAAGAAAAATAGTGGTAACTGGGTCATAGTCTTTGGATCTGAATTTGTTGATTTTTGATAGGCATCATTAAAAGAATGAACAAATATATTGAATGAGTTAAAATTCTACAAATATTTATTAATCATATAATATGCAAAAACTATAGTATATTAGTTAGAATGATTTTCACTATACATAACAAAATCCCATGATAATAATATGGTGGCTTATTATCACACAAACTAAAAAACAAGATGTTTGATGACTTCTAAGTAATTCAATAATTTCATGAAAAAAAAATTTTTTTTTCTGACCTCTTGTGTTGTCTTAAGTGTCTGGTTCTCCTTGTAGTTGCAAAGGAAAGTTGGCTTCTTGCAAGCATGTCAAACTTGCGGTCCGTGGGCCGCATGCCTCATTTATTTGTTCCGTGTTAGCCTTTGAGTTTGACATGCTTGCCCTACAGAATAGGTTCTGAGCCAGCAGGAGCAGATGAGAAAAATCTTTTACATCAAACACAGGATGAAAGTCTTTAGTCTGATTGAGCCAACTGAGGTCACCTGCCTACCTCTAAATCAGCAGGAAATGCGAGAAGAGAGCCATTTGTGGGTGAACCAGGATCTATCTCTGAGCTGGGAATGAACTCCTCTTCCTTCTCATGATAGGAAGTGGTGAGTAGCTGAACAAAATTAAGATTCTGATAGAAAAAATAGAGGAAATGGAAGCTGGCTAGTTTACCCAAAGTTTTCAGAATGATGAATGATGTGGGTTTAAGTGAAAGAGATATTTTTATCTGCCTTTAAGATAAATAAAACTAATTATGTATAAGTATTATTGAAGAAGTATTATTAACTAATTACAAATTACTCATATAAAGAAAGGTTTGATTTCCATCAAGGCAAGGTATTTAAAGTCATTTCATGCACGAAAGGAAGGGATATAGACCTAACTTCCAGAGGTTATCATGCCTTGTTAAGAGTAAGTCTGGACTTTCCTCCCAAGTTTAACAAAGAAAACTTTACACCAAATTGTTTGGGGTGGTCTGTTGCAGTCAGAAGTGAGTGCCTCTTCTTTTTTAAAATGCCTTTCCCAATTTCAAGATCTTTATAGCTTGGAACAAATTCAAAGATTAATTTGAATATACCATACTTTTAAATTTAATGTAATGATAAAGACGTCACATGCTAGAGGTAGGCAGTCTTTATTTAAATGCTGTCCTGCCTCCACACATCCCTTTATTATTTGTGGATCTTGAATATATTAATCAGCCATACTAGGCCTGTTTCTTTATTTGTGTACAGGGTGGAGTTAAAAATAGAATCTACTTCATAGGATTGTTTAAAAGTATTAGAACTAGAATTGTGCCTATTATTTGGTAAGGGATCAACATGTATGAGCTAACATTATTAATTTCCTAAATAATCTATATAGGTTTATTATAAAAATGATCATAGAGTTGTACTAATATAAGTAATCAGCACTTATTAATATCTTAACATGTACTAGGAACTATATAATTATGTCAGTCATATAAACTGCACATTATCTTCTTATATCAACTGCATGAAGCAAATATTATTACCACAATTTCACATCAGAGAGTTCCTCTAGTTCCCATGTTTAGCAGATGGTTGATCCAAAGTTTTAACTCACAGCCATCTATCACTAAAGGCCTCTTCTCTTTCCCTGTTTCAAAAGGTAAATTATTTTCTCACCATTTGTAGACCTGTGAGAGTTTTAGTGATTTTTTAAAAAAGAATCTGAGCCCCATTTTTCTCCAAAATATTTAAACCACCTTTAATTGAAATAATAGGAAGTAAAACTGTAGGTCAAAGGCTGCCAACTTGGCAATACAGGCCAAATCTGGCCCAAGGATGTGCACATTTGGCTTCTATCGTGTTTACATTTTTCTGAATTAATTGCCAACATTTAAAGATTTCATGTATCAATAAAAATTTCTGGCTTCTATTCAAGTTCTGTAAGTTCTGGCCACTCTGGTTCCATGTGCTCATTTAAAATCCATTGAAGTGGACTTAAATAGGGGCTGCCACATTTGAGACTGCATGTAGCCTGGTTTGACCATTCCTACTAGTCCACTCACTTATTTTAGTTATTAAACTCTCCCTGGAGGCATTTTAATTGGTGATTTTGCTGTAGGTGGTCAAAATGATTTTTCAGTATGGTTTATTTTTCTTGGAGAAAAATAATTGCATTATACACTGAGTAGCCAGATTATTATGATCTCTGAACGCATAATAATCTGGCCACTCAGTATATATATATATTAGAGGCCCAGTGCATGAATTCGTGCATGGGTGTGGTCTGGCCAGCCTGGTCAGGGGGAGGGGACATGGGCAGTTGGCCAGCCTGCCTGCTGGTCGAAGTCCTGCTTGAGGGGACAATTTGCATATTAGCCTTTTATTATATAGGATATACACTGAGTGGCCAGATTATGATGCGTTCAGAGATCATAATAATCTGGCCACTCAGTGTATTGTCTATTTTGCTGGCCACTCAGCAAAAGTCTATTCCCCCACTTTGATATTAGAGCTGATGTGCCATTCAGAAATTTGGGACTTAGAAAAGATCTTCAAAAGGGGATGCTGCCATGCCCTCTGCTTGCCTAGTAGAGAACTTTCTGATTCTGGATTGATCAAGGATAAACAATGAACCCTGGCTTGGCTGCTCAGTTGGTTGGAGCATCTTCCCATACAAAAAAAGGTTGCCGGTTTGATTCCTGGTCAGGGCACATTCCTAGGTTGTGTGCTTCATCCTCGGTCAGGACAAATGATCAATGTTTCTCTCTCACATCAATGTTTCTCTCTTCCTTCCTGTCTCTCTAAAATCTATAAAAAATATCCTTGGGTGAGGATTAAAAAAACCACAAACAAAACACAGGATAAACAGTGAGCCTTAGAAGCAGGTCCCTAAAACAGCACATTTCATTGATGTCATATCAGGTTTTCAAGCCATTAGCTACTTGATTCAGCTAGTATTTAAGGTTTTAAAACATGAATCATTCATAGAGAGGAGAGAGCCTGCAGAATGTCTTCCTCTGGGGCAGGCGTATGGATGAGATGTGGTATTGGCGAGTGTCCAAAACTCAGATTTCCAGAGAGCTTGGCAGGAATATGGAGAAAGGGATTAAGAAGTAGGAGGTTCCTTTAGAGCTTAAAGCATCTGTGCCAATGGGACAAAAACACTATTACTTTTATATTTTCAGTCCCTACACTCAGCAAGTTCTGTGGTTGTTTATTATGGAAACATAGGTGTGCCTTCATTTAGGGAAATTCAAAATGCAAAAATCCACCTTGACCAAGAGAGATTGTGGATTTATGTCACAGAATGCTGTCCTTGACTGAATGATATTTTTGTCTACAGACTTTTTTTTTTTTTTTTAGTAATAAGCTTTAAGTTTCCCTGGGACACTTATGTCATAGGTGTAGTTATAAAAATTATAAGCAGATTAAAAAATGAGGGCTCAGAGAAGTTGCCAAGTCTTCACAGTCTTCCTGGGTTGGACTGATTGGAGAGCACAAACCAAGCACTGCTGTTTTCTCCTACAGTTCTCCTCGTTGCCAGGGCACCATGTCCCACAAAATAGCTTCACCAACACTGAGGATCTGTAGTTAAGATTCTGAATGTATGTTCACATGAAACTCAGTAAGTACCCTCCTATGTAGTAAAGATCTTTTACTGAAAAGCAAAGGAAGAAGATACTTGAGAAATATTAGTAGCCACATTTTGGCATCTTTATTCTTGGAATTGTTGGGAAGTCATTCAAATGAATAGCAGATGTGGAGAGGGAAATGACAATAAAGCTTCTGTAAATGGAAAAATCCACAATATCTTTCAAACATTTTCCAGAAGACTGAACTTTTGTACACTCTTTGTTGTTTATAAATGTGTTCATTTATTTGAATACTTATTTGTAATGAGACAAGTGATACTCATGCCAGTGTACGAGTGTCCTTCTGAGTCCAGGCAAATAAAGCAAAAGGGAAATTTCACATGAAATAGTCTCTCAGTTTCTATCTGCTACTGAAGCACCTTCTTTAAAAAACAACTCTGAACGGAAAAAATGCCTTTAATCATTGTACACTTTTATAATATAACCTATTCAATTGCTTCAGAAGTTTGAGGAGTTACAGATGTATGTAAACCCTTCATCAAATCATTGTTTAACATAAAATAAAAACTGCTTGACTTGTTTATTCTTAAATTAAAAAAATATTTTTTAAAATTTATCTTTACTGTTGAAAGTATTATAGCCCTAACTGGTTTGGCTCAGTGAATAGAGTGTCGGCCTGTGGACTTAAGGGTCCCAGGTTCGATTCTGGTCAAGGGCATGTACCTTGGTTGCAGGCACATCCCCAGTGGGGGTTGGGCAGGAGGCAGGTGATCGATGTTTCTCTCTCATCGATGTTTCTAACTCTCTATCCCTCTTCTTTCCTCTCTGTAAAAAATCAATAAAATATATTTAAAAAAAAAGGAAAGTATAGATGTGCCCCCCCTTTTTTCCCATTGATCCACTCCACCCTGCACCTGCCTCTCCCAGGCCTTCACCACACTTGTCTGTGTCCAGAGGCTATGCATATAAGCTTATAAATTCCCCAGTTAATCTCTCCTCCCCACAACCCTCTCCTCCCTCCCTCCCCCCACAGTCCCGCTTTTCCTCTGAGATCTGTCAGTCTATTCCATGCTTCTATGTCTCTGGATCGTTTTGTTCATCAGTTTATTTTGTTCAGTGTTTTGGATTTGGCCATTCTACCAGCTGTGTAATAGTATCTCATTGTTGTTTTCTTTTGCATTTCCCTGATGACATGTGATGTGGATCATCTTTTCAACGCTTACTTGCAATCAGTCCTTTTTTTTTTTTGGTGAGGTATCTTAAGGTCTTTGGCTCATTTTTAAATCAGACTGTTTTCTTATTATCAAGCTTTGAGAGTTCTTTGTGCATTTTGGATAAAGTCCTTTCTCAGATGTGCCTTTTACATTTTTTTTTCTCCTGACCGGTGGTTTATCTTCTCATTCTCCTGACATAATCTTTCTCAGAGCAGAAGTTTTTAATTTTAATGAAGTCTGGCTTATCATTTGTTTCTTTCATGAATGTTGCCTTTGGTGTGATATGCCATGCACTTGTCAACTTGAAAATGATTTTCTACTACAGCCCTACATTGAAAATGGTCCTATAGCCTTTGATGTGCCATTTTCAGGGACTGATGACTCAAACTTCATGAGGTTGTCCTTAATTTTTGTTTACTGGAAAATTCTGATTTTGTGTTTATTTGTAATTGAATCCTCTTCATTTCTCACCATAAAACACCATAAAATATGTCTATTTATTTTTCAGTGTGACCCACAATCTCATTAGTCAAGATGATTCTTATATCCACACCATCAAGTCCTTTTATTTTTGCCTCATGTAATGAGGTTTCTATATCTCTCATTAACCGAGTCAGTCTCACTCTGTACACTGTCTTAACATATTCTTGACATGAACTAAAGGAAAGAATCTAAGTTGATTTGATCACTGCAGAATACTGGGACTGCAACTTCTCTTAATCTAGCCTCTCTATTTTCATCAATTCATCAGTACTTCTCAAATTGATTTAGCCTTTTCATCAGTTAGAATACAATGAGAAGAAAACATG
>NC_072483.1:36587500-36592500 GCF_027574615.1 Eptesicus fuscus | reverse complement strand
GCATTTCTTTAGTATGGGGAAACGTGCAATCACAGGGAGATGCGATGTGGCGCAGCTGATATGGCAGACGTAGAGACTGGGCCTGGGTACTAAGCGTCCCAGAGATGTCTATGCTCTAATCTCCAGAACCTGTGGGTATGTCACCTTACATGGAAAAGCACTTTGCAGATGTGTTCAGTGTTAAGGACCTTAAAATGGGGAGATTATCCTGGTTTACAATTATTGGACCTGGAAGATCTCAGTCTGTTTGGGGAGTCATGGTAGTCAATAAGTGGGAGGAGCTTCCTGAGAAGCCAGACAACCACTTTAGGATGGGCAGTACCAGTGGGTCAGGCAACACTTCCCCACCATCTACTGCTATCCCTTCATTGGGGCTAGAAACTTCTTGAGAAAGATCTTGAATTCTTCTCACAACAGGTGACTTACAAGAATGCCTGCCACTTTAGTTTAATTGGAACAAGGTGATAACTTGTAGAGGTTTGACTGAAAACTCCTAAGAAAAAATACCATAGAGGCAAAATCATGACTAACCAGAAATTCCAGGGCTTGGGAGTTAGAAGGAAAGAATATATGGCTGTGAGGAGACCTATGATCCAGACTCCTGCTGAGTAGCATAGTGGTTAAGAGTCAATCAGGACTGAAATCCTGCATCTTCCACTAGTAGCTGAGTATCCTGAGGTAAGTTACTTCTTGTGCAGAAGCTTTTTAGTTCGATTTACTTGCATTTGTTTATTTATTTTTTTTATTGTGTTTCCCTTGCTCAGGGGAGTCCCTGTGTATTTTCTATCTGGAAGATATGGATTTTAATAGATATCAGATTCTCTATCTCCTTATTCATATTAAACTAGTTTGGCAAGGGCTGATGTGAACTATCCATACTGATTTTGTCTTTGTATTTTGATTCTTTTTTACTTAGTGTATATCTTTGATATTGATTATGACTTCATTTATATTGTTTCTTTTATAAAGATAATATAACTCTCTTTGTATTGTTAGTGGTTTTTATCTTGAATTCTAATTTGTCTGATAAAGATATCGCCACTCCTATTTGTCTTTTTGTTTGCATTACATGGATACATCTTAGCCTATCCTTTATTTACAACCTTTCCACGTCATCTTGTTTTAAGTTTGTCTCTTGTAAACAACATATTGTTAAATGCTGTTTTCTACTCTAATCTGAGAGACTTTGCCTTTTAATTGGGGAGTTCAGCACATTTACATACATTGTCATTACTGATCTGCTTGGTCTTACTTCTGTCATCTTGTATTATGAGTTCTATTTTCTGTGCTTCCTTGCCGTTTTCTCTGTTTCCTCTCTTGATATTTGAACCATATTTTGTTTGCTTTTATCTTTTGAAGAGATTTCAAAGAAAGAACTTCTGTTTTAAATTTGACCAATTATATCTTTAAGTTTATCTCATATGCGTTTAAAACAATATTTCTCTAATTATGGGATTGGAGAAAAAAATAATACCTTTGGTCCCATCTCTATATACCATGTTTTTACTTTTATATGCCAACTCCTAGTTTATGACATAATTTACTCTCTTGTCTTTTGTTTCCAATGCAACTTTTTAATGAGAAGTTGAGATCTGTAAAGTCCTTCTGGCATGTCATCAATCCTATCATTTTTCCTGATAACTATCTTCTCACTTTGTGACATTGGAGGAAATTGAGAGAGTGATGCAAGCTATTTCTATTCAAGTTATGAAACAATTTGGTGAAATCCATTACTAAATTCCACCTATGTTGTCCTGACTTCAGTTCTCAGGTACACCGACCCTCTCCCCACCATTGTGTCTTTGACCATGGCTTCCTTTTCTCCTTCAAGTCTCCCTTAAATGTCATCTGCTCAGAAAGCTCTTCTTTAACTCACCAAACAAATGAATATCTCAACAACCCATTATTCTCTTTTCTAGCTCTACATTTTTCTTTATAGCATCTATCATGATGTAATCACATATTACTTCATTTGTTTATTTAATATCTGTGACCATGATTAGACCATAAACTTCACAAGGACAAGAACCAAGTCTATTTTGTTTACCACAGTATGACATAATCTTAGCACAGTACCTGATACAGTGGTTGCTTAGTAAATAATTATGGAGTGAATGAATGAATTGAGGGCAAAGTGTGGCAGTGTGAGAGACTGTTATGCTCTTTTTTATTTTTAACACTAAAGTCTCTGCTTAAGTCAAATAACACAGACTATTAGTCCCATCTAATACAGTATGTAAACACCTTAAACTATGCAATCCTCTTCCCCAAGTATTTCTTGGGAACTAGATATTTCACAAATATATTTAGCACTAGCTTTAATAGCTATAATGCTGTCTATGCACATCAATTCCTGCCAGTTATATACTACATATCTCTTTCTCCATGTTGCTGTGGACCTGCCATCTCCTGAGGATAGCGTCAGGGTATCAACACATGTTAGACATTGAGGTCTCTCCCACTGCTGTGCTGCATATTGAGGTTGTAATACTGGAGTCCTCATTTTGCAGAACTCTGCTGTGTTTTTCACTGCAGTGAGAAGAATGTGCAGGTCTTTACTTCATGACAAGCTTTGACATGGGCCCAGAAGCAATGTTATGGTCATCCCAAATGCCTCAGGTCCTTTATGAAAAGAGTTTCCTACTTTGCTTACAAGATTAGCTCAGGTACCATTAAATGGGATTGAGTGAGGAACAGACACCATTCTGATCTTTCCACTTATTATCTTTATCTGTGGACTAAATGTAGCAAAATGTCCTGCTTCAGTTGCAGGAAGATAAACTATAATCAGTCTTCCTCATTCCTCCTTTTCTTAACCAATTTTGCTCAGACAGGAAGGTGAGTCTTAAGATAAGATCCTTATTATATATATAGGAGACAAGGATCAATTAAATATTATTGTTAGTCATTTATGTAAGTTATTCTAGATCTTTTTTGGAAAGATTATTTTATCCTCACCTAAGAAACAACTTTATTCTAAAATTTTCTAAATGAAAAACAATTATTCTGTGATTTATGACTGTAGGTTAATTTCTAATGAAGAAAGTTGAATAATAGATAACAAACTGAAATAGCCAAATATTTTAGTTTTAGTCCTCTTATGAGTCTACCTTGATACCTACTACATACCAGCTAGAGAGAGGTCTCTAATCCTCATTGGTCCAGGGGCTCAGAAAACTACAGCCAAATTTGTTTGGTGCAAAGGAGAATTAGAGTTGTCTACTGAATTTATCCCATTCTCTGTTTCTACTCTTCCCTGGCAGGGACACATTTTCCCTTACACCAGACAATTTATGGTGGGAATTTCTACTTCTTTAGTGGGTCTGTGAAAAGAAAGTCCTGGACTTATTTCTACTTTTCCCCCAGGAACTAACAAGTGTCTGTTCTCCTATTGATGCTAGATAATCATAGGTATGGCTACCACCTACACAGAGTAATTCTTCCTAAAAGGCAAAGCAGTATTCTCCAGCAAAGTATTTAAAAATTTATATTTTAGGAGTCAGAGTTTTGTGGGGGATTTTAGGGCACTGAGAATTTTGTAGTAACAATGGGTAATTTTGGCAGTTTTCTCTTGAAAAAAAATTCTTACCTGTTTCTTGGGCATAGTGACAACTAATAGCTTAAAGTGCTCCATTTTCTTTATTGAAGGAAAAGGTGAAAAGGGGTAATCATTAGAATATAGGGCAAGAGAAAAAGACATACAGGTGGCCTCCTTTGAAAGAAAGGGCTGGTTAAAGGGGAACTAGGTTATGCCATTATAAGTTACTAACTATCATCCATTAATAAGAGAATTAACAGGGACAAATTAGGGAAATTCCCATGAAAGGCCTCCTTTGAAAGAAAGGGCTGGTTAAAGGGGAACTAGGTTATGCCATTATAAGTTACTAACTATCATCCATTAATAAGAGAATTAACAGGGACAAATTAGGGAAATTCCCATGAAATAAGATAATGTAGACCTGGAAATGTAGAGATCATCTGGTCAAATTTCTTTCATTTTGCAGATGAAGAAACAGTCTCAGAAAGAAGATGTGTAAGGCACATAATTAGTTATTGGCAGAGCCAACACCAGAACGAAGGCTTCATGAACCCTCGTGTGGTCTTTTACTTCCAGAACCTGGTACAAACAAAAATCATTCACTGAGTATTCATCTCTATGAGCAATTATGATACTATATTTTAACTGTCTACTGTGGTGTTTTCAACTTCCCAATTAAACTGTTTGTTCCTAGAAGGAAGGACTTAAAAACATCTTTGTGTCTCTTGGATATAGTACAATATCTGATACATATGGAACACTCAATAAATGCTTATTATATGTGTCAACAAATGGATAAGTAAATGTGTTTCTGTGCAATCACAGTGATAAATTTTTCTCTTTTTCAAGTTTCAAAACTTTCTGATCTGCAGTTATGTTCCTTTTGAAATAGAAAACAATTCTAATGAGTATCAATAAATACAGTCAAGTCTGGATTATATATAAGAATTTCTTTATGTCATTGACCCCCAATATCTCCTCATATATTTTGGATTCATCCACTCTGGGGCAGGAAAGGGAGCTCTCTTTGATTTATAGCTAAGCTTGCCATTTTAATCTTTTAGTATCCTCACACAATTTCTTTCATCTCATTTTGAATGTAATGATGGTTCATTTAACAACCTATAAGGATCTAATCTGAGAGCCTAAGGTTCTAGGATAACCCTAAGGAAATGGTTGTTAATTCCCTTAAGAAAAGTACTCATTCAGACACAAATCACCATCTTTTATTTTCCCCCAAAGAAAAAGATTGCAACTATGGTAAAGGGTAAATGTTCTTTTGCATTTGGGTCCAGATAAAATCCAAGACCTTTTGAAGGTGAATTATGTGGTCTTCTAAGAATTGCTTGGAGTGTGCCATGGAGGCATATATTGTTTGGGAATAAGAGATGCTTAATATTGGGTATGAGGTTTAGTAAGGAATATTCTGGGCTTTTAGAAATCCTGGCTTCATCCACTCTCC
>NC_072483.1:36172500-36260000 GCF_027574615.1 Eptesicus fuscus | reverse complement strand
CTCTTCTACCTGCCAGCCTGATCACCCCCTAACCACTCCCCTGCCAGCCTGATCGATGCCTAACTACTCCCCTGCAGGCCTGATTGCTCCTAACTGCCTCCCCTGCAAGCCTGGTCGCCCCTAAATTCCCTTCCCTGCCGGCCTGATCGCCCCCAACTGCCCTCCTGTGCAGGCCTGGTCACCCCTAACTGCCCTGCCTTGCCAGCCTGGTTGCCCCTAATGCCCTCCCCTGCTGGCCTGGTCACCCCTAACTGCCTTCCCCTGCTGGCCTGGTTGCCCCAAACTACCCTCCCTTGAAGGCCTGGTTCCCCCCAACTGCCCTCCGCTGCAGGCCTGGTCCCTCCCAACTGCCTTCCCCTGCAGGCCCAGTCACCCCCAACTACACTCCCCTGCAGGCCTGGTCCCCCCCAACTGCCCTCCCCTGCAGGCCTGGGTCCCCCCCAACTGGCTTCCCCTGAAGGTCTGATCACACCCGACTGTCCTCCCTTGCAGGCCTAATCCCTCCCAACTGCCCTCCCCTGCTGGCCTGATCACCTACAACTGCCCTCCCCTGCCGGCCATCTTGTGGCTGTCATCTTGTGTCCACATGGGGGGAGCCATCTTTGACCACATGGGGGCAGCTATCTTGTGTGTTGGAGTGATGATCAATTTGCATATTACTCTTTTATTAGATAGGACAATTTATATATAAATAATTGTATATAATTTATATATAAATAATTATATAATAGCCTAGTTAGTAATATAGCATAGTGGCTAAGAATGCAAACACTGAAGTCAGACTATTAAAATCCCTGGAATACCTCCAGAAAATATTTAACCACTCAATCCCTCAGTTTTCTCATTTGCAAAGTGAGACAAAAGAAGTACCTACCTCATTGGCTAATGTGAGAATGGGTTGAAATAATGTATGTAAAGTGCTTGATACATAAATAAGTACTCAATAAATAGTAATTAAAAATATTAAAGGAACAAGATTATTTCATCTACCATCATTATGAATAAAACAAACCACCAGGAGCTCCAAATTGAATATAATGTCACTTTAAATTTTTTCTAGTTTATATCTCATTTAGATAAAAAAAAAAAAACTAAATTTTTAAAATAACTTCTAAGTAATATTATGGAAGGCTTAGAAATTGAAAGATCTATAGGTACTGAATTTGAATATTTTCATCATACCGGAGTGTCATGGAGCAGCTTGTTGTTTTTTTCCTGCACTTACTTCAATGAACTCTAACAGAGTCAGACCTTGGGACAGGTCTTATGACATTATCAGACCACACAGAAACCCTTAAATCTGATCTTGTTCTCACTAGTACAAGATGTAATTTGGACATTTCTCCACCTCTTTCATGTGATTCTATATAATAAAGAGCTAATATGCAAATGATCATCATGCCCTCACACCCTTGCACCGGAACTGCTCAGACACTCAACACTGGGGAGAGAGGAATGGAGACCAGCCAGGCTGCGGCCCAGGAGAGGGACAAGCTGCCCACCATGCGGTCCTGGGTGCCAGCGGCTGTGCCTGCTCCTGTGGCCCAGTCCAGGAGAGGGACAAGCTGCACGACCCATGGTCCCAGGTGCCAGCAGCTGGGGCTGCAGTTCGGGAGAGGTACAAGCTGCCCGACCCACAGTCCCAGATGCCAGCACCTGCAGCTGCAGCCCAAGAGAGGGACAAGTCACCCACCCTGCGGTCCTGGACACCTATGGCTGCAGCCTGGGCAAAGCTGCCCTCCCACGGTCCCCTGTGGCTGCGGCTGGCCCAGGTGAAGTCAGCCCAAGTCCTGGGTGCCTGCAGCCAACCAGAGGGAGGGAAGTCCAGATCCCGGGTGCCTGCGACTGGCTGGAGGAGGGAATCCTGGGTCCTGGGTGCAGGGCAAGGCAGAGGTGGTTAGGGGCAATCAGGCCAGCAGGGGAGCAATTAGGGGCGACCAGGCAGGCAAGCATAGGTGGTTAGAGGTGATCAGGCAGGCAGGCAGAGGGGTTAGGGGCAGTCAGGCAGGCAGGCAGGTCAGTGGTTAGGAGCCAGCGGTCCCAGATTGGAGAGGCTGCAGGCCAGGCTGAGGAACCCCCATGCACGAATTTTGTTCACTGGGCCTCTAGTTCTTTGATAAATAGCTATGACTCAGGACTGTAGTCATTTAAAAATACATTTCATCTTTAGTTAATTTCTTTTTCTAATCTTCAGTTTTAAAAAAATTTAAATCTGGCTGCTTTTGCAGAGTTATCCTGTTTTCCTGAAATTGTCACAAATGAAGTGCATGTTAAAAGGCATGACCTCATATGAACATTCTTTCTTTCCACATACCTTAGTGGGAAGAGGTTTTACCATGAAGTTAATGAAGATTTAGCACTGCTCATGTAGGCCACTTCCAAGGATCTGACAGAGGCCTTAGGAGTTCTGTCTTTATAATTCTGTATGATATTTTTTAAGAGATCCTTCCAAATTATATGAAGTTCCCAAAACCAGGATCAAGCCTAGCTGTTGCTATATCCTGTGAATTTTCTAACCATTTAATATTTAAAGTAACATTAAAATTTTAAAAGCAATCCCAGTTTAAAAGAAATGAAGCTATGGGAAAGTATTCTGTAACAAAATACTTCTGTATACAGCTCTCAGCCACCAAATTGAACCAAAACAGATATTTCTTCACATAATGACAGGTTCCAACTTTTGGTTTAGGACACCTTTTGTCAAATGCAATTTTATGGAGTAGAACTTTTCTAGCTAAAGAAAGTCAAAAAGATTTTATTCATTTTTCACCTCTTCAGCCCCAACCACTGAAGCTCCTCCAGAGATCAGGATGGCTTCTCTCCTCACAGCACAATTTGAAAACTACTGATTTAGACAGAGCCTCAGATAATTTTTTCAGAGTGTAAGTGCTTTATCACAGAAAAATTTACCAAATAAGACTATAGGATCTTCATCCCCATAGGACCAACAAATATTTTACTGATGAGTGGCATACATTTTTGTCTTGAGTCAGGAGCACTATGCAAAATGAATTTTCAAGGCTCTTTGTTTGCCAGTTGATTTTCTCTCTTAAGATAAGGCAGGAATAACTACTTTCAGAGACATTTACATTCTAACTAGTCAGAAATTAATGTTGGCTGCTACAAGGTATTGAAAATATATGGAAGCATAGTTCAAGTTTTATCAGGTGAATGAATATATATATATATATATATATATATATATATATATATATATATCCTATCTAATAAAAGAGTAATATGCAGATTGACCATCATTCCAACACACAAGATGGCTGCCCCCATGTGGACACTAGATGGCCGCCACAAGATGGCCAGCATGGGAGGGCAGTTGGGAGGGACCAGGCCTGCAAGGGAGGGCAGTTGTGGGAGGTCAGGCCTGCAGGGGAGGGCAGTTGGGATGGACCAGGCCTGCAGGGAAGGTCAGTTGGGATGGACCAGGCCTGCAGGGAAGGTCAGTTAGGGGTGACTAGGCCTGCAGGGGAGGGCAGTTATGGGGTGACCAGGCCTGCAGGAGAGGGCAGTTAGGGGCAAACAGGCTGGCAAGGGAGCAGTTAGGCATCAATCAGGCTGTCAGGGGAGTGGTTAGGGGGTGATTGGATTGGCTGGCAGAAGTGGTTAGGGGCAATCAAGAAGGCAGGCAGGTGAGCAGTTGGGAGCCAGCAGTCCTGGATTGTGAGAGGGATGTCTGACTGCCCATTTAGGCCCGATCCCAGTAGGATCCCAGTAGGATCGGGCCTAAACGGGCAGTCGGCCATCCCTCGAGGGGTCCCAGATTGGAGAGGGTGCAGGCTGGGCTGAGGGACACACCCTCCCGTGCACGAATTTCATGCACCAGGCCTCTAGTATATATAATAAAAGCCTAAGCGACCATTATGGTGGAACAACCAGAACAACCAGTCGCTATTATGCACACTGACCACCGGGGGCAGATGCTCAATACAGGAGCTTTCCCCCTGGTCAGAAGCTGGGCTCACAGCTGGTGAGTGCAGCAGCAGTAGCGGGAGCCTCTCCCGCCTCCACGGCAGCACTAAGGAGCAGCAAGCCAAGTGGTAAGAAGCAAGCAGGCAGGCGGTAAGGAGTGAGGGATCCTGAATTGTGAGAGGGATGTCTGACAGGCAGACATCCCCCGAGGGGTCCTGAACTTCGAGAGGGCACAGGCCAGGCTGAGGGACCCACCTCCTAGTGCACGAATTTTGTGCACCGGGACTCTCTTATCCTAGATAATAAAAGCTACTGCAAATCGACTGAACAGTGGAACAACCAGTGAAATGACCGGTCACTATGATGTGCACTGACCACCAGGGGGCCCTTGGTGGTCAGTGTACTCCCACAAGGGGAGCACTGTTCAGCCACAAGCCAGGCTCACAGCTGGTGAGTGCAGTGGCAGTGGCAGGAGCCTCTCCCCACCCCATGGCAGTGCTAAGGAACAGCGAGCCAAGCAGTAAGGAGCAGCAAGCAGGTGGGTGGTAAGGAGCGAGGGATCCTGGACTATGAGAGGGATGTCTGCCTACCAGCTTAGGTCCCCCTAAGTTGGTAGGCAGACATCCCCCAAGGGGTCCCAGACTGCAAGCGGGCACAGACTAGGCTGAGGGACTCCCCCCTCCCCCAGTGCACAAATTTCATGCACCGGGCCTCGTGTGTGTGTGTGTGTGTGTGTGTGTGTGTGTGTGTGTGTGTGTGTCGTTGAAAACTGATCTTACCTAATAAAAGAGAAACATGCAAATTAACCATCACTCCGCTATGCCCACAGCCAATCAGAGTGAGTATGCAAATTAACCCAACAAAGATGGAGGTTAATTTGCATATGCAGGTGCGAAGCGGAGTGAAGCCTGCTATGAGGGGAAGGGGGGTCTAGGGAGCTACTGGAGTGGTGCTCCAGACAGAAGCGAGGACTTGTCGGCTTCGGGCAGCCCGGGAGCAGGGAGGTGCTGGCTCCCAGGTGGCCGGGAAGTGGGGACTTGCTGGCTTCCGGGTGGCTGGGAGTGAAGCCCGGGGAAGGAAGGCCTATTCTTGCATGAATATTGTGCAACAGGCCTCTAGTGTCTTTATAAAGGCCTTGAATATGAGTAATAACACACTCAAGAAAATACCCTCCATGACCCACATATCACTGTCTTTCTTCTAAATACACTGTGAATTTTACAAACATTTCCTGACCCAACTTCAAACCTAGCTAGGTATTTAATAGATTTCTTCTATTGCCATAGAGTCATCATTTAAGCAAGATGCATGAATACTGCATTTTGGTGGAAACTTTTTATTCCCATAAATGTCCAGAAATAGATTTTATCATTAATTTACTAATCATTTGTTTATTTTACATGTGTGTTATTAAATTAATACCTGGGGTAATTTATTTCCTCCCTACAGATTAGATTTCTATCACTAAATACATATGCCTCTAAATCATGAGCTTACTTAAAAATGGCACATCCTTATTCCATACTCTTCATATTCATGTCTAGAGAACCAAAATTCTACAGCTGCTTAGGAAAGGCTGATTGCATTATCAATTAATATTTGTAGCTTCAGCCAAGAAATTAGTGATTTAGTCAAATGTCTTCTAAACAAGAATGAAAACTAATTTATTTGGGGGATTCTGCTTGTGCTGTTATGAATTAATCCAAATAGCATTGGGGCCCCAGATCCTGAGCTTCTGTTCTCATTGGCTTCCTTTCTCCCCCATCCACATTACCAACACTGACTCAAGCTCCAAAAAGAATTCTATCTGGTAATCAGAGCCTTTAATCCTTTAGCACCTCACACTTACCTTTTCCTTTTCATTTAAAATATTCTCGAGTTCAATGACATTAGCAAGCAGAAACTGGGGTTAGCTCTTACTGGCTTCTATGCTAGCCTAGAAGGAAAGGAAATAGTAGAAGAGCCTTCCTTATTCATCTGTTTGGAAAACACCTGGTCTGGGGAGAATACCACTTTCTATTTATTTTACTCAGTGGCCCCCCACTCCTACTTTCATCAACCTACACTTCATATACTTTGTGATATACCCGAGTGCAGCCTGTCATGGTTACCAGTGACTGTTATTATTAAATATACAAAATCATTTTACCAGTTGATAAAAGAAGCTGCAGTGTCTAAAAATTTCATATATCTGACGTGTTGTATAAACAGCCTAAATCCCTATACATTTTATAACTTCAGCAGTCTAAAGGTTAAAGCCTGTCAGTTGAATTTCACGAATTCCAGGAAGAAATGGGGAAGTAGCACCAACTCTTCACTGTATACCAGTGATCAAACATCTCCTCATTACACTTCAATATTGTTGCCTCGAAAGGTCACTATTGCTGAACATAATCACACAAAATCAAAACTGCAAACTTTATATATCACGGAGGCAGTAAATAGCTTGGAGGTTTATTTTCTGGTGCCTGAACAACATTCTGAACCCATTTATAAATTCCTGGGAATGGTGGCATGAACCAAACATATTTGCAATGCCTAACAATAGCTTCAATTAAATCAATTTCCTGTAAAAAAAAATGTTTTAGTCTTTTTAGGTGAAAAACACAACTCTTCTACCCATAATATAGTAGAAGTCCTTTTAATTGGTATGTTTTAAATGGATTTTTTCTTTCTTATCTTACTGTAAAAGTAAGCTTGATAGTTACTTGTCAATCACCTTCAGGATGGGATATTTCAAAGTTGAAAAAGAGAAGTTGTGAAGTTCATTTAATAAAGCACTATTATGCCCAATAAATTGCATATGTTCCTTACTTCCTCTAGTCATTAAATTTGCTGTGGTTATTTAAACAGTATGCCACCTTGTAAGATCCCTCACCTCATCTAAGCCACCATCAGCTCATGCCTGGATTACTCTATCACCCCATCTGCTTCCACTCTTACTCCCCTGCATTCCTTCTCTGTTCAATAAAATATTAGTTAACATTATCTTTTGAACGTATAGTTCATATGACTTCATTTCCAAGGAAGGGAACCCTCCAGTGGCTTCGCTTATACTTAAAATAAAATTTACATTTCTCACCATGGTCTACAACAGTCGTCCTCAAACTATGGCCCGCGGGCCACATGCGGGTGTTTTTGCCGTTTCAGCCTTAATTCAGAAAAAATAACAGTTTGATATGCATAGATGTACATGTATATGTATATATATATGTACATATACATATATGTATACTGTATATATGTAGTAGAAACTCAACAAGAGTTTCTACTACATGCCTTTATGGAATAAGATAGACTAAGTGCCTACTTCCAGTGTAATTTGTTCACTAGTGAAAGCAGAGATAGAAAACAAACCAGTAAATCATCTGAATAAGATTTTTGTAAATTCAGATTGTAAGTTCTATGATAGAAATAATGTAGGGGCATGGGATAGAGAAAATCTGCAGGAGGGGAGGTAATCAGCTTGGGTGAGTAAAACAGTTTTCCTGAGAAAGCATTCCAGAAGAGACAGGAAGGAAAAGAAAGAAATGGCCATATCAAGATTAGGGGACAAGATGCTCACCTCCACAGGGGTTAAGAAAAGTGCAAGTTTCTAGGCATGTTCAACAAAAGCGAGTTACTTCAGTGTTGCTGGAGTTGAGCAAGGAAAAAAGAATGATAGGAGTTGAGATCAGAATGATAAGGAGGGGTTGATTTCCTCAGGGCTTTGTAGACCAGGGGTCCTCAAACTTTTTAAACAGGGGCCAGTTCACTGTCCCTCAGAACGTTGGAGGGCCGGACTATAGTTTAAAAAAAAACTATGAACAAATTCCTATGCACACTGCACATATCTTATTTTGAAGTAAAAAAACAAAACGGGGCAATAGGCAGAGCGATTTAGCCCCCGCTCGCACCAGCCTTGACCTGGTGCTGGCCGCTCACCTGCTCCACCATCCCGCTGCGGTCCTGCTCTCATTGGGGCCCATCGGGCTGGCAGCACCTCCACTGCTGCCTGCTGCCAGCGCCCTGTGACGCCCGCCATGTTCTGCGCCACCCCCTCAAGGTCAGCCCATGTCATAGCGAGCGGTGGAACTCCCAGTCGAACTCCAGGTTGAACTCCCGGTCGAATGACTGCCTGAGGGGACAATTGGCATATTAGGCTTTTATTATATAGGATAGTATAACATATAGCTGTATACTTTACACTCATGCAGCATCTATGCATATCAAACTGTTATTTTTTTCTGAATTAAGACTGTAAACTTGTTTTAAAGACATAAAAATTTTCTAACAAGGAAAAAGTTCTAGGATTTTATATATATATATATATATATATATACTTCTAGGATTTTATATATATATAAAGTGGGACCTCTTCCCACTTTATAATCCAATTGGTTGTCTTTTTGGTGTTAAGTTTTATGAGTTTTTAAATGTTGGTTTTTTTTATATTGTTTTTTTTCTATTGCCCCGCAGATGGTGACCAGTGGTGACCCAGCCTTCCAACCCTCCTCTCATCTGGCAACCATCAGTTTGTTTTCTATATGTATGAAAGTTTTCTGTTTTGTTTATTTTTTTTTAAGATTCCACATATAAATGGAATCACTTGTCTTTCTTTGTCTGCCTTATTTCACTTAGCATAATAGCCTTTCAGTTCATCCATCCATGTTGTCACAGTGGTATAGTAATATTCCATTGTATATATGTACCACTCTTCTTTATTCAGTCATCTATTAATGACCATTTAGGTTTGCTTCCGTATCTTGGTTATTATAAATAATGCTGTATTGAACATAGGGGTGCATATATCTTTTCAAACTAGTGTTTTGGATTTATTTGGTTAAATACTCAGAAATGGGATTGCTGGGTTATATGGTAGTTCTATTTTTACTTTTTAAGAAACCTCTATGATATTTTCCATAGTGGCTGCACTAATTTGCAATTTCACCAACAATGCACAAGGATTCCCTTTTCTCTACATCTTTAGAACATTTGTTTGTTGATTTATTGATGATAGTCTGTCTGACAAGTGTGAGGTGTTGACTTGTGGTGATTTTAATTTGCATTTCTCAGATGATTAGTGATGTTGAGCAACTTTTTATGTCTATCGGCCTTCTGTATGTCTTCTTTGAAGAATGTGTATTCAGGACCTCTTCCCACTTTATAATCCAATTGGTTGTCTTTTTGGTGTTAAGTTTTATGAGTTTTTAAATGTTGTTTTTTTTTATATTGTTTTTTTTTTATATTAACCCCTTGTTGAATATATCATGGGCATACATCTACTACCATTCAGTAAATTGTCTTCTTGTTTTGTGGATGGTTACCGTGGAAAACCTTGGATATCTATATGCAAAGGAATAAATTTGGACCTTTATCTTTCACACTATACAAAAATTAACTCACAATAGATTATACACTTAAATCTATAAAACTTATAAAGAAAGCAGAGGAAAAAAGCTTCAAGATATGTGATTTGGCAATGATTTCTTGGATATGACACCAAAAGCATAGGCAACAAAAGAAAAAATAGACAAATGGGGATACATCAAAATTAAAACTTCTGCACATCAAAAGAAACAATCAACAGAGTGAAAAAGCAACCACTGAAATAAGAGAAAATATTTGCAACTTATATATCTGAAAGGAGGGTTCATATCTAGAATATATAAGGAGTTCCTACAACTCAACAACAAAAACAGAAAATACCCCAAATAACTTGATTTAAAAATGGGCAAAGAACTTGAATAGAAATTTCTCCAAATAAGATATGTAAATGGCCAACAAGCCTATGAAAATATGTTCAAAATTGCTAATCATAAGAGAAATGCAAATCAAAACTATAATGAGATACCATTTCACACTAATTAGGATGGCCACTATCAAAAGAACAGACAATAGCAAGTGTTGATGAGGATGTGGAGAAATTAGAACCCTTGTGCACTGTTGGTGGGAATGTAAAATGGTGCATTCATTATGGAAAACAATATGGCAGTTTTTCAAAAAATTAAAAATAGAATTCCCATATGATCTAGCCATCTTACTTTTGTGTATATATCCAAAAGAATTCAAAGCAAGATCTTGAAAAGACACTTGCATACAGCGTTCATTGCAGTATAATTCACAATAGCCAACAAGTATAATTAGCCCAAATATTTGTCGACAGATCAATGAATAAAAAGAATGTGATACAGTTGATCTTTGAACAACAGGAGGGTTAAGGCACCAACTCCCTGCACAGTAAAAATCTATATATACCTTTGATTTCCCAAAATCTTAGTTATTCCTCAGTATTCACAGGGAGATTACTTCCAAAAACTTCCATAGATACCAAAATCCATAAATGCTCAAGTCCCCTATGTAAAATGGCATAGATCAATGCATACAGTCAGCCCTCCAAGTAAGCGATTCCCAATCACATATCAAAAACACTACAGGTATTCATTTAAAAAAATCCACATATACATGGGCCCATGCAGTTCAAACTCATGCTGTACAAGGGCCAACTATGCATACATACAATGGAATATTATGAAGCCTTAAACAAGGAGATCTGGTAAAGCTTTTGCCTTTTACTAAAAAGGAGATCTGGTTACATTCTACAACACCCATGAACCTCAAGGATATTAATACTAAGTGAGATAAGCCAGTCACAACAGTATAAATACTGTATGATTCCACTTGCATGAAGTATCTAAAAGTGGTAAATATCATAGAAACAGAAAATAGAAAGTTGATTGCAAAGGGCTAGGAGGAGAGAAGAGGAGGTATTAGTGTTTAACGTGTATAGAATTTTAATTATACAAGATGAAAGTTCTAGAGATCTCTTCACAATGATGTGAATATAGTGAACACTACTGAGTTATACCCTTAAAGATTGTTAAGATGACAGATTTCATGTGTTTTTGTCACAATAAAAATAAATTCAGAATAAAGCTTTCTAGTCTTATTTCCTACTAGAGGCCCGGTGCACGAAATTCATGCATGGAGGGGGGGGGTGTCCCTCAGCCCAGCCTGTACCCTCTCCAATATGGGACCCCTTGAGGGATGTCCGACTGCCCGTTTAGGCCCGATCCCTCGGGCCTAAACGGGCAGTCGGACATCCCTCTCACAATCCAGAACTGCTGGCTCCCAACTGCTTGACTGCCTGCCTTCCTGATTGCCCCTAACCGCTTCTGCCTGCCAGCCCAATCACCTCCTAACCACTCCGCTGCCAGCCTGATTGATGCCTAACTGCTCCCCTGCCAGCCTGTTTGCCCCCAACTTCCCTCCTCTGCCGGCCCGATCACCCCTAACTGCCCTCCCTTGCAGGGTTGATCGCCTCCAACTGCCCTCCCTTGCAGGCCGGGTGCCTCCCAACTGGCCTCCCCTGCTGGCCATGTTGTGTCCACATGGGGGCAGGATCTTTGACTACATGGGGGAAAACATATTGTGTGTTCGAGTGATGGTCAATCTGCATATTACTCTCTTATTAGATAGGATAGAGGCCTGGTGCAGGAGTGGGGGCCAGCTGGTTTGCCCTGAAGGGTGTCCCAGATCAGGGTGGGGGTTCCCTTGGGGCATGGGGCAGCCTGAGCAAGGGGCCTGTGGTGGTTTGCAGGCCAGCCACGCCCCCTGGTGACCCAAGCAGAGGCCCTGGTATCTGGAATTTATTTACCTTCTACAATTGAAACTTTGTATCCTGGAGCAGAGCCAAGCCTCCTGCATGCTCCACGGCTGGCAGCCATTTCTGTTGGGGTTAATTCACCTTCTATAATTGAAACTTTGTAGCCTTAAGCGGAGGCCTGGGCCCGGCCAGGGTGTGCGGAAAGCTTTGCTTCCTCTGTTGCCGCTGGCAACCCTGGCCTGGTCTCTCCAGCTCCGTGGCCAGCAGCCATTTCTGTTGGGGTTAATTCACCTTCTTTAATTGAAACTTTGTAGCTTGAGTGGAGGCTTAGGCCTGGCAAGGGCATGAGGAAAGCTTGGCTTCCTCTGTTGCCTGGGAAACCTTGCTCTCTGTGGCTGTAGCCATCTTGGTTGGGTTTATTTGCATACTCGCCCTGATTGGCTGGTGGGCGTGGCTTGGGCGTAGCAAAGGTGCGGTCAATTTGCATATTACCCTTTTATTAGGTAGGATAGTTTATAACAGATTTGAAGTAATTGCTTCTGGTTAACTTTCTGCACTGTTCTTGTTGATAAAAAGATAAAATTGGAAAGACTGAGAGCCATTAAAAAGAATTTTTGTCAGGGCAAACTAACAAATAAAAATAAAAAATACCAAGAAACAAAAATGAAAGTAAAAAGTAAAATTTACTTTTACATTAAATGCTACTTCCCACAGCCATATCCACTGGTTTGTCTGTAAATGTATGTTTGTATGTTATGATGTGTGAACACTTAAGGTCAATGAAAGAAATATGAATGACTATATTTTTTTAAAAACACACAGTTTATGAACTGAATTATTCAGATGCATTTTCCATTTTGTATTTCATATAAAACACTTGAATTAATTTATCTTCTTTATGATTGATTCCCAAGTCTCTTCAAAAAAGACTTCTGAAAAATCATATTGGGGGAAATAAACTAATAAAATTTTGTCAACATATGAGAAACAAGTGTCAACTCTATAAGATTAGATTCAATTACCACTTAAGAGAAGTATAAAAAACTGTTTTTCTGAGTACAGTCTGGTTTTCACTTTTTTTTTTTTTTTTTTACAATATCTGTGTTGTTGTTTAATTCTTTACTGGGTACAGATCCATACCTGTGTGTGCATACTCCATTTCAAAGAACTTTCTTTCCCTTGATTTTTTAAAGTATATATTTTATTGATTTCAGAGAGGAAGGGAGAAGGAGAGAGAGATAGAAACACCAATGATGAGAGAGAATCATTGATCGGCTGCCCCCTGCACGCTCCACATTGGGGATCGAGCCCACAACCCCGGCATATGCCCTGACCAGAAATCAAACTGTGACCTCCTGATTCATAGGTCGATGCTCAATTACTGAGCCATGTTGGCTGGGCTCTTTCCCTTGATTTTTTTTCATCCTCTATTCACCTCACATTGCCAACAATGATTCAGATGCAAACTCCCTATGAGGCAGGAATTTCTCAGACTTTGGTGTCTCCATTACCTCCAGGATATGTGTAGGTTGCCACTCTCTCAAAGTAGGGATGAATGAGAATTACAAATAGAGGTAGATGATTGGTTTCTTATAACTTTTGACTTCTTCATGCACTGATTCTGTTCAGCCTAATAACTTAATGCTAAACCATTAGAGTTCCCACTGCAGCTGAACATTATCTCAGGGAGTTATATAGTTTTATGTTTCTTCTCTTATTTATGTTTGTTTGGGGAATTTGTGAAATGCTTTTTGATCTGAAATAAAATGAGGGTCTTTTTATATTGCAAAGTAATGGGACTACATGCTGCATGAACTACCTTATCCTTTGTTCATTCTGCCTATTTTATTATACCCATTGGTAGCCAATAAATATGTCAACATGCTCTCATGTGAAACC
Source organism: Eptesicus fuscus (assembly GCF_027574615.1). Classification (NCBI taxonomy): domain Eukaryota; kingdom Metazoa; phylum Chordata; class Mammalia; order Chiroptera; family Vespertilionidae; genus Eptesicus; species Eptesicus fuscus. The sequence goes on along the minus strand of NC_072483.1, from coordinate 36,246,592 downwards.
TGTCAGACCTATGAGGCATGACTCCCCATCATTGGATAGAAATCTGAAAACAAATTTATCCCTGAAAAGAAATGAATGATAGGTTAAAGTATTTAAATCAGCCAGGAATTGGTAGCAACAATTTTCTTAAATGGCCATATTTAAACACAGAGCACTTTCTTTTTCTGCACAGGAATTATTAAGAAGTCTCAATCTAAAAGGAAATCTGCAAAGTAATTGCTACTAGCTGCAAGGTAAAATGGCTGCTCCCATCATCTCCTAGAGTTTAAAGCCCTATTACCTCAATCTTATTATCTCGTTAAATAACTAAAAAGCAATGACAAAAAAAATATCTGTAGTTACAAGCTGCAGTATCCAATACAGTAGCCACTAGCTACATATTTAAATTTAAATTTAATTAAAATCACACTAGCTGCATTTGTATGTGTGTGTTCTAGAATGTGTAAATGAGCTTTATTCTTGAAAGTCGAAATTGAAAATAACTCAAATATCCATCCACAATAAAAATGGATAAACAATTGTACATTTATGCAATGGAATATTACTCAGCCATGAAAAAGAAAAAATTATAATTACGTGCAACAACATGAATTCAACTTACAAACTGAATGTTGAGTGGAAAAAAAAAACAGACAAAAAATAATATTTTCTGTACAATTCCATTTATCTGAAAGTTGGCATAAGGCAAAACTAATCCATGGTCATAGAGGTCAGAATAATAAAAGGGTGTTGACTGGGAGGTTGAGAGGAGGGGGAGGTAAGTAGGGAGAGAAGAATGGAGGGTCCATGGAAGTGTCTGGGGCATGCAGTGGGGGGAAGCAGAGCAAATAGCCACGGGGTTGTGGCAAGTTGTTATGGCAGCCACAGGAAACCAATGTGAGGGAAGACTGAAGCAACACCTAAGCACCTTGCCATTCTGCCCGGAGTCCAGCCTGACTGGGCTCACGGCCGCAGAAGCGCAGTGGGCCTCCGGCTCTGAAGATGGCAGCTTTCAGAGGAGCCCTTGTTCTGGGAAGGGATTCGTGGCCCCAACCAGCTTACTTTTCAGGCCTCAGCATCAACCCCTGAACAGTGACACCAGCTGTCCTTCCTTCTTCCCACAGACCACCGGGCTCAGTGCTCTGCAGGCTTTGAGTCCAGACCAGCCCTGCCTGTTCTCTGCCCCGTGGGATGGCCCAGCCTGTGTGGAGTTGCTGCCAGCCACTCGCCCCTGAGCTCCAGCCTCCTCATTTCTAAAGATATGGGCCTGTGTTCTGCACGAGGTTGTTGTGAGGACCCAACAAGATGAGGCGCTTTTCCTGCCTGCTTTGACCTTCTTGCACGTGCTATTTGCTCTGCTTCCTGCCCCTACACTAGCCACGTTGTAAGGACTCCATAACCCCATGTGACTAGTAGTGACCATCTTGGGCAGCGTAAATAGAAAAGATTCCCTTCATCTCAGAAAGTTCAATTGGATAGCACTCTCTAAAGCACCGTGTATCCACACGTGTCATCATTTTTAGTCTTGGAAAATGTGCTCCACAGTCAAATTGCTAAATGCCACTTGTCTCAACGTGCACCTGTCCAATTTCACAAAGAATTTTAAGAAATCCCTAATTTGAGGTAAATACCTAGTGAGTAGCTGCCTTGTGAAACATAAGAGCCACTTTCACAGTTCAAGGATTCTCAAATATCCTTTAGAAAAGATCTAATAATCCCTTTTAGACAATTGTTAGATACTATCATCTTTGTTTTTATGAATTTCAATGAATTTAGGGAGTAAGCAGTAAACTTGTTTTCCTATTAAATATTCAGAAGGACTTTAAATATTATTGAAATCTCTAGTAATAAGAAACTAAACCATCATGCTCCATTCAATTACTACCATATCGTAATTACTTGAGTGTTAGGTCCCTTTCTCAATATGAAAGCCACCTCTTAAATGATAATTCACCCTCTTTATTAAATGCAGAAACCTTTTCTTTCACTGAGGGAGTTAGTGGATTTTTCCATTTGAGAATGAAATGGTGGGGGCATTGGTGATTAGGAAGAGGGGTAGTTTAATACAGGGACAATGGAAGGATAAGAAGGCAAATCAGATTTTCTGATCTTACAGATAAAGCTGCTTATACATCATCCAAAGGAAATCATTTCACCCAGGGAATATTCACAGTCGTGGTCCCCACCCACTGTGGTCCCCAACCCCTTCCACCCTAAAACTCACACAAGAGCACACTGAATGTAGGTAGTGGGATTAGTAATGCCCACTCACCATGAAGCAATATACTTAAGTGCAAATAGCAACTATGAATAGTGGTTTATGCTGTCTACTTCAAAGAGCACGTGCCACATCAAAGACTAGAAGAAGGCTCCTCCTCAGGACCACACACAGCAATACAAGTTGGACAGTGCACACACTTTTACCGCAGCCCAAACTCTTCAGTTCTGCTCGCCTGGGAATACACCCAACAATGCTCCCTAAGTGGAAACTGACATTTTAAAAAATCTAATTTTAAAAATGAGATGATTTCAATCTTGACTTGAATGGTTCGTTATTTGTTTTGTATTTTTACCTATCCGGGTATTTTCACTCCCCTGGTAACCTTTGCCATTGCTTAGCAGTTTAACTTTTCAGTCGGAACATGAGGAGGTGCAGTGGAGTCACACATTTGGATCAAAAGTTCAATCCTTGCCTCTTACCAGGTTGATGATCTTGGGTAAATCCCTCAATGCCTCAGAAACAGCTTCCCACTCTGGAAAGGTAAGCACTTTGACCTCAAATGAGGTCTATGAGTAGCAAATAAAATTGCATATGCTGAAAATGCAATACGTACAGTTTTGTCAATAATTTGCTCAGTACTTCAAAGTTGTAGGTCATATTCTTCCTCCTTCAAGCACTACTATTTTTTATCTTTTTCCATGTATCCAGCACTTGCCAAGTCATTTACATTTATTAGGTTTATGTATTAGACACATGTTCTTTCCAGGTGAAGAACCTGAGGTAAAGTGAGATAGGTAACATGACTGCACAAAACTTACCCAACACAGAGATATATGTGTTCAAACCAAGAATTTGAACCCAACTTTCTAATCCCGAAGCCATGGTTTGCACTACTTCCCAATAAATGGAAATATAGTATTTAGTTTAGCGGGTGTGTAAGCAAAATTCCAGGAAAGTGATCACTTGTCCCCAGGAAGGTAGAAAGTATTTTGACTATTAATGTTTACTTTTGATCAAATAAAGCTTCTGTAGAGGTTGAGGGCATGTGTCTGTAAGGTATATGTCTTATACCTATTTCTCCAAGAGTTGCACAGCGTCTTTTGGACATGTAATTAACTGGCTCTTGTTAAATGTCTTTTAAGTTGACATGAAATGCTTCGCACTGCTTCTTCAGGAATGATTTCTGAAACACATGGATACTTGTCCTGTCTTATTCTCACAAAGTATGAATTTTATCTAAGGATTGTTTAAAAATTAAATGTTAAACAATGAAGAATATATATACATATATATGCATATACATATACAAAATACATATGCACACACATACATTTCCATCATATGGTCATGCATTTTAATTTTAACAAGTATTGAGAGAAACACAGATTAACTTCCATTTTGGTCAACAGCAGACTAATTTTAAATTTTTTTTGAAATTTTAGTTTCTGATTTATTGCCATTTCAGAGCAATTTCCTCCTTTTGTTTCCTGAAAGAGTATTAGGTTGGTAGTAAATCAACAACAATATTAAAATTTGGCCACTACCATCCAAAATTCTTACTCTGCAACTTGAAAACTCAAAGGAAATGGAAAATTCAAGGTTAATAAGATTATCACCATTCCTTTTTTTTTCCCTTTGTGTGTGTGTGTGTGTGTGTGTGTGTGTGTGTGTGTGTATTGTGTATCTAAATCTGTGCCGCCGGCTTTTCTTCACTGAGCAGAAGATTGTAATCATTGCTAAAGTCTCAGGTTTTTGCTTCTTTGCACAAAAATGAAATCAGTGGTGTGTAGCTGAATGCCTTCCAGATAGCAATAGCATATCATTAGCATATCGGTGACAGCAACAGAAAATACACGAAAACAAAAACATTGCATACAAATGGAGATGTGTAAGTTTTCTACACAAGACAAACTGTTTTGCTTGTTGCGTTTGGAATGGGTCTTTACATTATAGTAGGACAGAGCCAAAGCTTTCAAAACCTGTATCCTACAAAATAAAATAAAAAACTGAAATTGAGAAATCCAGATACCATCCTTGCTAAGTCACACTGTGCTCCAAAGCATATCATAATCTCCCTGTGCTCCAAACTTTGTTAACTCTGAGACCAAAGCTACCATTTGTCTTCATAAAGTGTTCAGTAAAGAACCCCCATGAAACCTGCAGTTTGCTTTATAAGCAAGCACATGGTACAGTTCAGTCTATAAAGCTTTTCTTTATTTGTTCTGTTTATTTTTACTTCCTATCTTGCAATAACAAGATATAATTATTACAACCAGATACTTTAAGGTAAGCTAATACTGAAAATAATAAAAATATAAATATAAATACATATATAAAAATATTAATGTAACATTTAAAATAAATGTAACAAATGTATTTATATACATTTATATGTATATGTGTGTGAATGTATATATTTCTTGTTCCCTAAAAGCCTAAGACACCATGTTCTTTGTCAACAGAGTGTTCTCCTCCACATGGTCATTCACTCAATAATCTTTCCATCTTGTGGCACCCTTATCTCATGGAGTGTTATCATCATTTACATTTAGTAAACAGAAGGGGAAAGAACATGGAGCAGGTCATAGGCAGGTTTTATGAAGATTTGTACTTGGGCATACCTCTCACATTCCATTGGTCAGAATGAAGTCAAATGCCCATATCTAACTGCAAGACAGGCTGGAAAATGTAGTCTAGCTGTGTGTTGAGGAAGAAGAGGAAAAAGATTCGGGTGAACAGAGAGAAATATCTACCATATCAATCTGGCGTAAATTATCACAATTCTCTTCTAGCATTTTCTTTAGCATAGGAAGTTACAGTTTTCTCAGTGGAAAACACTCAATTGAAAATTAAATGTTATTCACGCTCTTCCCTTCTCCTTTAGAACCATAGCAAGTCATTCTTCCCTTCTGTGGTTTGAGCTCTACAACATCCTCTCTATTAAGAATGTTGAATGTTTTATTTCCAGTGATTTTTTTAAGTCTGACTTTACACAGCATTTCTTGCAGAAATAATATCAAAAAGAAATTGAAATATGTCTTTGAAAAATATAAGAATCATCTGTCTATACTTCTGACAAATCAACAAGGACTAAGAAAATATTGATCAAGTCATATGAAAGCCATAAAAGAAAAACCCTTCTCCAAATGGCATGCATAGTTCATGACAAACCTTCAACCTGAAACTAAATACATCTTTAAAAATTAGCAGTATTTTCTAGGTGTGAGCATGACCCATTTTAATTAGCACACAGAAGAAATTTTTATAAAGTCAGAATGCTTTTGTGCTAGGACATTCTCCGTTAGTTAATTAGACTTCATTTCTGAACCTATGATAGTGCTCTAAAAATTCTAAACTATTCATAAAATATATTTGAAGAACAGATTGAGGTTTCATTATTTATAACTCAGTCAAGATACCAAACTGACTACATTGTAAACCTGCTGACACAGTAGCTTTTTCTCTCTCTACTCTCCAAATTGTTACTACTCAAGTTTCTAATTTATGTGCAAATTGAATTTGCCTAATGCATATCCTAAGCTCTTCTTTCTTTCTATGTTTTAGCAGTTTTCTATACAATGTGGTTTAAAGCGTTCTTTCTGCATATTATAAAAAGATAATTGTGCCAAATAGATTTATTTTCTTTGTTTTCCATGTTGCTCGTTATATACCCCACCCAGAGACTGGAGTGACTCCTACCATGAACTATATATTCATCAGAAAGCAAAGTGTCCTGTGCCCTGACCAGATTCAACTGAACCGAAAAATAAATGCAGACCTGCTTTTGTGATGTGCTAAAAGTACAGAAGTCAAAACTTCACGATTTTGTTTTCAATATTAGTTCTAATCTCCTTAGATGATTTGACATTATATTCATTACATTGTTTAAAAAGAAGACATAATTTCTTTAGGGGAGATTTATTTAATTTTATGAAACCTTCAATCTCTTAAGCACTATCTAAAGAGTCTAGAATCAAAGACAAAATGATTATTGTTGTAGGGGAGTGCCCAGTCTAGCAGGTAAGATGGGCACGTAAACAAATCACTCACATACTAATGGTTATCAACATCTCCAGGTTGTAGAAATACCTTCAAATCTATAGTCATCTGGAATATTTGAAAAGATTGAAAGACACAAAACATGTCAGAAATAATTTTCAAAGTGTCACTCCTACTAAATAACAATTTTGTAGGACTCTAGGCAATATTTGATTCTCTCTCTATTTGGTAACGATAGCATTCTGTTGCTGTTTAAATAGACTGCCCTGACCATATTCTCTTACATATTCACTAGAAAAAGTTAGCATACATTCCAGTAAACATGGAAGTCTTTTATGGGACTGAGCCACCTACCTACCAGAAACATGTCCTCTGGATGGTGATGAACATGACAAATACAATTTCATTACATTTGAGCCATTGTAAATTTGGGTGTCTGTTTGTTACCACTGTCTAATCTACTGTAACTAATATGACATACATAACCCTTTGTCACTGTAGTTTTGCTACTTGATCTGTGTTTGCTCAAGCAAGCACTAAGAAATCATAGGATAAAGCTAATTAATATTCACAAAATAGCTCTCTTCTCTACCTGATCATTAAGAGCCTTCCTCATGGAAACATCCACATACTTCTTCCTCACACCTTCTTAACAATGACCTCCTTATTTGACCCTCTAGACAAATTGGTAGCCACTGTCCACTAATCAGTGTTCATATATTCCTCCACCTCATCCAAGAAGTCCTCCAGGAAAAAAAAAAAAAAAAGGACAGCTAGAAATACTGCTTTAACTCTGGACCTGAGAGGCTTTCCTTTCTCAAAGTCCAATCCTGTGTGGGTCTGTAATGCTACCATAGTCCACTCTGGACAGCACCATCTTTAAACTAGGCTAAGTTCTTTTTCTTCTTCTCCAGTGAAGTTTTTGTAGGAAACCACCCATGAGAGCACAGGACTTATATAAGGGAGAGGAGGCAGTATAACCTGGGTAGATGCAATGAGTCTGATCCATCTACCTTCTCAGCAAGGCCCAAAATGTCAAAGCATCATAAAGTACAGAAAAAGAAACATGATAAATAGAGCAACAGAAACTCTCATTCATTTTTGGTGGGAATGCAAAATGGTACAGCCACTTTGGAAGGCAGTTTGGTAGTTTTTAAAAATTTAACATAGATTTGATTTACCATTTGAACCAGAAGTTGCACTCCTAAGTATTTACCCAAATGAGTTGAAAATTTAGAACCATGCAAAAACTTAATGCATGAATATTTATAGCTAATGTAGTCATATGTAGATATATATGTATGATAGACCTTAATTTGTATCAATATCAGTTCATCAATTGTAACAAATGTACCATAACAAAACATGATATTAATAATAGGTAAAACTATATTGGCAGAGATGGGTAAATAGCAACTTTTTATTTTATATGAACGTAAAAGTGCTAAAAAATAGTGTTAAAAAGGTAAAAGGCAACTGCAAGATATTTGCATCTCAAGTAACTGATAAAAGATTAATATCCAAACTATTTAGAAAACCGTAACAATTGATAAGAAAAACAATCATATTTTAAAAAAGAGAGAGGATGAACAGGAAATTCACAGAAAAGAAACCGAAATGGCCAACCTACCTATTGAACTCAACTGCAGTACTTAAAACAATAATAAATTTGACATAATTTTCATTGACCAAAATTTAAAAGTTGAACAATTTCAAGTGGTGGTGAGATTGTAGAGCATAAGGAACTCTCAGATACTGCTTGTAGGTGTGTAGATTAAAACATTTACTCTGACAAGATCTAGTTGGTTAGAACTTCTGCATATCATTCAACACAATAACCACACCTTCTACAAGGCCCCAAAGAAGATTTGACACATGCACAAAATGGTAAAACAATCCTACCTAATAATAGACAAATATGCAAATTGACCATACCTTCGCTATGCCCGTGATTGGCCAGGAGGCGTGGGGGCGGGACTTGGGGTGGCCGGGGTGGCCGATTGGGCCGGCGGGATGCTGAGCTCGCATTGCCAGCAGAGGCATGAGCTCAGCGTCTGCGCCATGGCTGTGCTGCGGCACAGAAGGGGCCTCTGGGGCAGCGAGCTCACATCCCACCGCAGACCATCAAAAGTGGGGGAGCTGGGTGCCTGTCCGCTCAGGCACCAGGCCTTTCAGAAGCCTCCGCCATGCTGGAGGCTTCTGAAAGGCCTGGTGCACCAGCGGACAGGCCCCCAGCTCCCCTGTGATCGAAAGTGAAAGCGTGTAGGGGTCCCTACACGTGCATGATTCAATCATGCACTGGGCCTCTAGTTAATACTAATAAAAGGTTAATATGCTAATTAGACTGGATAGACCAGATGTCTTCCAGATGTCCTTCTGGACAAAGCCATGGTGGCGGCTAAGGCAGATGTGGTTAGGGGCGATCAGGCGGGCAGGGGAGAGCAGTTAGGTGCGATCAGGCAGGCAGGCAGGTGAGTGGTTAGGAGCCAGTGGTCTCGGATTGGTGCAGGCCAGGCTGAGGGACCCCTCCCACCCCCCGTGCACTATTTTCGTGCACTGGGCCTCTAGTGTGTATATAATAAACAAGGTTCATAGTGTTTATCTTGATGATGACAAAGAGAAACTTAGTGAAAGGTGCTGGTTGGGATAATGACCTGTTAAGAGCTATCTCCATCATAATACAATGTTGGTGGGCTCAGCTCAGGAGACAGAGGTGAGACTTAGCTATCATAAACACAGAGAGAAGAGAATGATGCCTAAAATTAGCAGCAGTGACAGGGTCAGAAGCCCTAATATCCTAACTATTCCCAGCAAGGAAAGCTGTCCCAAATCACCACTTGTGATAGCCTGACAGGAATGGAAGGGCTCCCTCTCATAGGACTTCCCTTGTTTTTAGAAAACACTATCAGTTGAGCTGTCATTATTCACAAAGCCTAAAAGGAGAGTGAAAGCTTTGTTTCTCTCTTTGCCCACTCCTCCAACATTGTTTGATGTACCTATTCAGTTGTATTGCACAGCTGCACTGTGCTGATAGGAAAGTGAGTTGATAGCAATGTCTGTAATTATGAGGGGGAGTGTGGATGTCGTGTGATGTGAAAAGTTTACGTGCATACAGATTAATGCCAGGAGAAGCAAATAAAAAACAGCAGAGTTGAGGATACAGAGATTGTAGACATTTCTGAGATTGAGGGTTGGATTTGGCTTTTCTCCAAAGAGGTAACCCATTCATGTCTAAAAGTAAAGAAAGAAAATAGAGATAAATATGAGAATCTTCTTTTTCATTTGTTCCTTTCTTTACTTATTTCAGTAGATGAAAACCAAATTGAACCAGAAAATGAGAATATGACAATGACTTAGGGTGGTGAACACACAATGCAATGTACATATGATGTATTATAGAATTGTACACCTGAAACCTTTATAATTTTATTAACCAATGTAACCCCAATAAATTCAATAAAAAATAAAAAAGAATAAAGCAAAATGAGTAGCAATAACAGGTTTCTGAAGTGGCCCACATGAAGATCAAATGGTAGAAGCCTCCTGGAAATGTAGTAAGATAAGAGTCTGAAAAACTGAACTTGAGACTTAGCTCAGATATAAATCACCACTTCTATGTGATTCAGTCATCTCATCTCTAAAATGAGGGTTTGTATCTAGACCAATATTTCTCAAATGTAGTCCTTAGGTCTCCTGCATCAAAATCATGTAGAGGTGTTCACAACAAATGCATATTTCTGGACCACACAACAGATCTACAGGTTGAGCATGCATTGGCCAGGCTAACAAGATGATGTTAACAACTTCTCCATGATCTTGTGTATACCATTTGAATCCAGTATGGAGTATTCCAGATCTTAAATACCCTCTTCCTATGCTAATCTTTGATGATCACACGTGATTCCATTTAACTATGTCTCTAGATTGTATGACATTTTCTGTGTTCTGAAACATAACTCTTTGCTTTCTTAAGTTTTTGGTGTCATTTCTGAAAGAATGAATTTACAATGTATGATCAGCCTTTGGAATAAAATTGTACATAGTTCTAGTAAAAACAACTCTGTCTAGATAATAACAAACAGAAGGATATTTCTTTCACTCTGAAGCATGATCATTTAATTTCATACCATGAAACAGGATGGAATATTTAGAAAAGTTATTTAGAAAGAGAAAGTAAGATATTTCACAGGAGATACCCAGAATTAACTTCCTTAGTTTACTGTTTTCTGTACTCATCTACAATATTTCACTATGTTGATTGTAGTTCCATTTCTATAAATTTGCTTTCTCCTCCTTTATTTTTAATCAAATATTTGCTAAGTCTTCTAAATGCCAGGAGTTGTGTTTTATGCATGGGATAGTAAGATTAAAAAAAGATACAGTTGCTCTCCGCAAAGAACTCACAAATTTAGGGGGAAATAGATAATGTACACTACCATATCATTGTCAGTTCTAAAACAGTTATAAATCAAGGGATTTAGAACCACAGAAAAGGAAGCAACTTGCTCACATTTGAGGAAGTCAAAGAAGGTTTTACCAAAGGGGTGATATTGGACCTCTATCTTTTAAGTTATGTTATGCTCAAGAAGAAAAGTGAATAAAGAAGACCTACAGGGGTGTGAAGGAAATTCCAGGAAGAGGAGAAGCCTAAACGAAGGCATAAAAGTTTAAAATGGTACCATTTCTTTAAGAAATTATACATTATTCCCTGTTTTAGAGAGGAAGATTAAATATAAGTTTGTAAAATAAATTTGGGCTCAAATTGGGAAGATTTTAAATGCCATACTAAAACTTAAGATAATTTTTAACTCATTATGATGGCAGGCTTTAATCTGCATTTTGAAAAGTTTCTCTAGAAAAAATATGAAAAGTAGAGAACAAGGTAGAACTCAGTAGCTAATAGGTTGGTCAGGAGACCGATGTAGTCTGTGTGAGCCCCTGAATTAGTATAGAAGCTATAACAATGGAAAGAAATAAATAGTTTGGAGAGTTCTTTTAGCAGCAGAATTCAAAGGGGTTAGTTGATAAGGTGAGTAGAAGTAGATGGTGTAGTGGGAATGTTGAAGATGTTTCTATGATTTATAGATTTGGTGACTAAGAAATCAGAGGTACAGTTAATGTTGATAGATCAACACAGGATCAGGAGCAGAGTGGGGGGGATGAGCTTGATTTGTGATGTGGAGTTTGAAGCACTTGAACTAATCCAGAGATTTGAAGCTCATGATAATGTGGACCAGGACATAGAGATTTGGAAGACATCAGTGTAAAGTTAATAACTGAAATTACTGCAGTACATAGAACTGCCCAATAGGAAGTGAACATAACAGTCTCAGAGAGTTGAGGACAAAAACTAAAGAACACCTACATTTAACTCATATTGCATGATGGTAGACATTATGATAATTAACCTGTGATAGAATGAGATGGAGAATGTATCTAGATAACATGACAAAAAAGTGCTAAAGTTATATAAAGGCACAAAACTGCTTAAATAACTAATGCTTAAAGTAGCAATTGATTATTTTATAACATTTTTTCTTCTGATTGAACCACAGCAGATGTATCACATGCTAATAAAAGATATTTGATAAAAAGTATGTAACATTTATTGAAGGACATCATTATTATTAAATTAAAAGAAAGAGAAACAGGTGATAGTTGGGTTGCACTAAATGTAAAAATAGGCATGCCATTATTTATTTTTGGACCACTGATTAAATATTTTATAAGTTTTCTATAACTTGTGATTAATAATTATTCATGATAAATTAAAAGGAAAATTATATAAAGAGAGAAAAATAAAATGAAGTAAACAAGTTATGTTTTAATTTTCTTTCTGAATCTCTCTAATTTCATGATTTTACTACTAAAAATGAAAGAGTAGGTAGACTAGAGAATGAACTTAATTCATAACTAGATAAAGAAATAAGTTAGCAATTCAGAGAATGAGAATCTGGCTCATTATTTTAATTAAGTCAGCATTATTTTAACAATTTTTATTGAGTGCCTAACATATACCAGACACTATTCTAGGTGCTGGGATAAACCAATGAACAAGACAGATGATAATTCCTGCCTTTGTAAAGCTTATTGAATACACAACTAATTAATAGTTGATAATTGCTAGAGTGAAGAGGGAAAAGGCAGGGAAACAGATAAGAAGTGTGTGGGGTGAGCAGTGGTTGAAATTGCAAAAAGTATTACCAGGAAAACTCTCCCTGAGAAAGTAACATTTGTGCCATGACTTCAAAGAAAGCCCTGTAGACATTGGAGGGAGGAGTGATTCCAGGCAAAGAATACAGCCAATGCAAAGCCCAGGGTAGGTGCCTCCATGCTGTATTGGGAGGACAGACAGGAGTCCTGAGAGTCTGGACTGGACCAGAGTACCCAGGGTAAGAGAAGCAAGGCAGAGGTGAGAGGCAGTGTTGGACAGATCATGCAGGTATCTGTAGACCACCATGGGGACGTTGCCTTTACTTCCAAGTGAGATGTTAAAAGAGGTTTCCAAGCAGAATTGCTAGAATTCTAGTCTTGTGTTGCAATGGAATAAGGTACTGGCATAGTTTCTATGATTGGCTTTCTTATAGAAAATAAGTGGGGTTTTGTTTTGTTGTTTTTTTGTTTGTTTGTTTTTTGGTAGGCAGAATTCTAAAGATGTCCTTCAAGATTCTCATCCCCTGATCACCCAATACTAATCTAGGTTCTACCGTGAAAGGATTTTTCAGATGGAATTAAGGTTACTATCACCTGAATTTAAAATAAGGAGATTATCTAGGATTATCTGGGTGGGTCCAAAATAACAACATGAGACCTTAAAAGCAGAGAAGGAAGACAAAAAAGTCAAACACAGGGAGAGATCAGAAAGATTCAAAGTAAGGGAAGAATTTGACTTGCTATCACTGGCTTTCAAAATGGATGAAGAAGGGTTTGTGCAGGCACCTGTTAGAAGCTGAGAACAATCTCAGGGCAGTAGCCAGCTAGAAAACAGAGACCTTGGTCCATACCTGCAACCACATGAAACGGAATTCTGCCAACAGCCTGAATAAATTTGGAGCCTTCAGAAAGGAATGCAGCCCTGGCACCTTGATTTCAGCCTGAGGAACTTGGAAAACCGAGCCAGATGAACCTTGCTTTGTTCAGACTCCTGAACTACAAAACTATGAGATAATAAATGGGTGTTGTTTTAAGCTGCTAACTTTGTGCTATTTTGTTAAGGCAGCAATAGAAAACTAAGACACATGGAAAAGATAAAACATCTAAATACTGTATTGCCTAAAATTTCATTGAGAACAAAGTCTGTGCCTTACTCTTCTAAGAGAATTCTCTTTATTGCTCTCTGTGTGAATGCCCCAGTTCAGACACAAATCAGTTAAAAGGATGAATTAATGAAGTAGAGAAGGAAGCATGTGTTGCTTCAGAAGATAATAAAATCAACATGATTTACTTTGGGATTCTTGTTTATTGTATCATTTCCTAAATAATTCAGAAAACCTAGAATTCATTGGGAAAAATCTATACTAATAAAAGGGTAATATGCTAATTAGACCGGGTCAATCGGACATCTTCCGGTTGTCTGGTCCTCCTTCCAGACAAAGCCACGGTGGCGGGGGGCCGAGGCAGAGGTGGTTATGGGTGATCAGGCTGGCAGGGGAGCAGTTAGGGGCAATCAGGCCGGCAGGCAGAGGCGGTTAGGGACGATCAGGCAGGCAGGCAGGTGAGCAGTTAGGAGCCAGCGATCCCAGATTGCAAGAGGAATGTCTGACTGCCAGTTTAAACTTGATCCCTGTGGAATCAGGCCAAAACTGGCAGTCGGACATCCCCCGAGGGGTCCTGGAATGGAGAGGGTGCAGGCTGGGCTGAGGGATCCCGCCCCCCATGCATGAATTTCATGCACTGGGCCTCTAGTTAAAATATATCAGGCTATATATTTGACATTTGCAAATAAATATAACATTTGCAATATTCTTTTTTCATAACTATACATTAAAAAGAGATTAATCAAAGTATTTTTTACTAGTTAAGACCAAAAAAGCAATGAAATAATACACTGCCATAAAATTCATACAACCATAAGAAGACTCAAAGATTTGCAGGATTATAGGTATAAAAGACAAATTCTATAGTTCCCCAAAATTGTTTCTAGGTTTGATCTCTTGTACCTGATATTGTCATATTTACCATGAAATGAAAAGCAGATTTGTTCCATAATGAGCTTTATATTTATTTATTTTTAACTTTTTCTTAATTTTATATCAACATAAGAGACAATTGGCCACAGGCTCCCAGCCTTCTTAAAATGTGGAATATTCTTACAGATTTCAAGTCAGGCTCCCATCTAAACATCTTGAGCATGGTGTTTCTCTCATTAGGAGATTGTTTTCTGGTGTATTGTATACACTTGTGTTAAGCCCAAGTCATTGACGTCAAAGCACAGACTCTACATTTTTCTGTTGGACATGCTGGCCATTTTAAAGCCTATCAAAAAAGATAGTGAAAGCTGCCCCCACAAGTTCTAGTCTTTAGTGAAGATGATGAAACGCACTCAGAAATAAATAGCTTCATTCAAGCTAGAGCTTAAAAACACCAGATTGATCCACTGGTTTCAAAGGAGTTTTCACTAGCAGCTGACAGCGGCATCCTGTGGAGCTAAAAAGATGGTCTTGTCTTATTTGAAAGTGGGCCTTTCAAACACAGCCATCATTCAGAACACTTCAGAAAACCCTTCTCCTTCTCCCTGTATATTTGACTTCATCCCTTTTTCTTCCTTTTGAAAATTCCCTATAGAATAGATCAACACAGAAAATGGAAGGGAAAATTCAGAGCCCAGTAGTCTATACATAATAAATTTCTATCTATCCCAGATAATCATTTCTTACCTGAATAAGCATACTAAAAACATATTCTTATCTTCTTCCCAGATTCTCCAAACCACCAAAGACTGTAGCTTTAAATTTTTAAAATATATTTCCTTGTTGGATATTTTGAATTCAATTAGTACTATATAGAAGATTTAAAACCTATGGTTGCACATTTTCACTTCGGCCCAGGGATAATTTAGAAAGCAAATATCATAATTTCTATTATAAGTGTTTTGTCCACATTTGTATTTATTCCATTATAAATAATTTAATAGACTTCTACTGAATATCTACTATCATGTACCAGGTTCAGTACTTGGCACTGGGGATATATAGATTAATAGGATGTGGTCCCCACCTATGAAAACTTTATAATCTAATCAACCAATTTCCCACACCTGCCACACACACCATGCACACCCACCAACTAATGAACAGATGCCAATTGAAAGTTACTTCTACAATTCAGATGATTCCGTTTATCTCAGTTGGGGAGTGGGGAATTTCTCAATAAATTATGACCTGACCCTTTCACCTACTCTCAAATGGATTTTTATCATCTATTATTTATTAATTGATCTTTGAGGCTGAACTAAATCAATACAGTTTACGCTATCTTCTTAAAGGCATCATATTTCTTGGAACTGAAATGTACTAAGGGATTCATGACTACTATCTTTAAACAATCTCGATAAATAGTCTAAAAATTAGATATCATTTCTATCAGGGTTTAAATAGGTACCAATAAGGCCAAGAAAGGGAGATTAAAAGGTATCCCAGTGTCTCATAATATCCAACAACTTGTGCCAAGAACATGTTTCATAATGGTGCATTAAAAAAAACACTTAATAAAGGAATCCTCTGTCAGTTAGGTTGTTGTAATGGTGATTCAGATAAGTCATCTTTAGGCATGATGACATTAGACACAAACTTACTACATACTTGTCACTTTCCTTTGAGAATCTGAGGCGCTGTCTTTTAAAATAGGCAGTTCTAAATGCGCAAATGAATGGAGGGAGGCAACAGCAGAGGTTCAGAGAAGAAAATGAGGGCCCCCCCTTTGGACAACCTCACAGCTGAAAGCGGAGGAAACTGAGCGATTAGCCTCCGTCTGAGAATAAGACACCTTGTTGCAGAGAAGATGCAACATAATGACTTCCGTCATTGTAATCTCTTTTCCAGAAAATCTTGAAAATCAGTACAATTCTCCTCCTTCTCGGTGCCAAAGTTCCATAAGCATGGTGTTCTATAACTCGGGAATTTCCATAATTATACCTTGCTGTGTTTTGCTATAACTTAATAAAGTACTTTATTTCAATAAAACAGCAACTAGACCATACATGATTTTTAGGCTCCATATCAATTGTCCCTCATTAATGTTGCAGGGAAGCGATTAGCATTTTGAGGCAAACAAGGTGTACTTAGTTAGTGGGACATGACCCTGCTGTCACTAAATTATATGTATGATTAATGATCTCCAGTTTAACGTTTGAATTACAACAAAGATATTATAAGTGAAAAATGGAAGAGTGACAGAGCAATGTGGGAAACATGAACCTTAAGACTTGAATCGTACATGCCATAGTGCACTTGACCTCAACATTGATGTTCTAATTCCAAGGCAGTGATTTTCAACCCTGGCCACACATAAAAATCACCTGCAGAGCTTTTTAAAGCACCAGTGTCCAGGTCCCACCTCTGACTAATTAAATTCTCTGGAGGTGAGGATTTCACTCTCAGCACTATGAGGATTTCAAAGAAGAAATGCCATAATGTCCACATGTGAGAAATAAAATTGGAGTCAGGAAACATAACACACAACACACACACACACAGAGAGAACTCTTTATTTAAGCATGCTATAATGAAGATTCTGGTTTGGGTTTTCTACAGTACATTGACAGAATAAATATCATGTTTAGGTCACAAACTAATTATTCCTAAGCTAGACAGAATTTTTATGTTAGTTTCCATGTATTTATTTCAGCACTAAAAGCATCATCTTTTTCCATGGAATAGTTTTATTTCACTTTAATCAGCCCATCATAATCACAGCCAAATTTGAGAGGTCAAAGCCTACAAAGTTTTAGAGAACTATTTTACTTTGTGGTTTTTTTAAATATATATTTTATTGATTTCAGAGAGAAAGGGAGAAGGAGAGAGATATAGAAACATCAGTGATGAGAGAAAATCATTGATCAGCTGCCTCCTCCATGCCCCACACTGAGGATCAAGCCCAAAACCCAGGCATGTGCCCTGACCAGGAATAGAACTATGACCCCCTGGTTCATAGGTCAACACTGAGCCACACTGGCCAGGCTAGAGAACTATTTTAGAATTATCTGCAGAAAGGTTTTTTCCTGTGGGCATTGGGCATATATGTAAACTCAAACCTACTGTACTGTGACTCACTTTTCAATAAGTCTAATTTATTTAATAACAATAGATTTGTTATCAGAAACATTGAAAAGACTTAATTACTGTAGCCCAGCATAATCTAGAATGAGATATTTCAGGATGCATCATAAATAAAACATAAAATAGGATTACATTCAGACCTTCACATTGAAAAGATTATGGTATCCCTCCAAATGCAAATCAAAGTAAATGCAATATTAGTTCATTAAACAAAAATATCTATATATGCTGATATAAAATAGCTTTTTCCAAATTTTCTGACTGTAAAATTCCAGGTAAATTCATTAAAGTTGGAATTTTCTCAAAATGTTGGTGTCTCTAATACATGTCAGCCAACCAATTGGGTATCTTACCACTCTACAATTCAAGCCCATGTGTGTACATGAAATATTAGTGTGTGTGCATGTTTTGCAGACTTCATATCTGGCACAACTCATAGCTAATGGGAAGGTGAGAAAGGGGAAGATCAAAGAGGTTGACTGGAAAGAAAGAAAAAGGGGAAAAAAGGAAGAAAAGACAAGTTGGAACGATAAAGATGAAACCAAACTGAATTTGCTCTTCCTTTTACCACTAATTCTCCAACTCATTTCTGCTGTTCATTTGCCTTTTCTATTTACATTCATCCTGCCATCCCCCCTTTTGACAAATATTCCTAGCAACTTTCAGAGTTGGTGAATTGCCATTGTACTTACTAAAATCGTTTTACAAAGGTGGCAAACCAGATTAAAAAATAATTTCTAGTCGAAATTTTGAGTAACCATCTTACATCTTGTATAGATCATCCAAATTTGAAGTCAATTCAATTGCTCTACCACCTACAGTTCTGTTAAAGTAATTGATCAATATACATTTTTTAAAATGTATTAATTTCATTATTTAAGGAAGTAATTTTCACTTCAATGGTGCTATCTATTAATTTTGGTATGTTGATTTTTTCAACCTAGATATTAGTGTGTATTTTATGACATTAATTTTTGTGAATCTAGTCAGTTGGGAGATTTGGGGGAGGGGCTTCTATTCATTCATATAATTTTTCATTATTTTCCTCTGCTAATAGGCAGTTAATATGGCTTTGAACTACCTTATGAATGAATTACTAACTTTAGTTGAGTCATTTCAGATAGAGAGGAATTTGTACAGAGATTCTGATTTCTCCATACATATAAACCATTCCAAGCCCTTTTAGTATGGATTTCAGAAACAGCTAGTGTGTATTTTAGAAATAATCTGAAGAAAATATAAAAATACCTTTATTTTATAATGTTTGTGGTCATTACTCAGAAAAAAATAAGTGAAGTCTTTATTGAATTTAGTAAACAAAAAAAGTTAATTATATAATTAGTTGATAAATTACTAATTTGTTTCATGTAGTGGTAGAGGCATTTAATCTTGAGTTCTCCACACCCTTGGAATATATTAGCATTGGAAATCAGGGATTAAATTCTTGGGCATATTGGAAAGGTAAATATAATCGTGATATGTGTTATATAAATATGTGCATAAATATGTAGGTAGAAATAAGATTTGGAAAGGCTGGACTGGTACATTATCTTATCAGTTATGAGGTGTGTTTTTTAGATTTTTAATTTGCTGCCAAATTTTGTGCTTAGTTGGAGAGAGTTTCATATGATTTTTTATATGTTTATTTATGGTATTTTTTTTCACTAAAAATGCATCATTACCTTAGCAGCTGCCGCGCCACATGGAGCAGCATGTGTGTTTTTTAGAAGAGATCCAGAGCACCTTCCCCCAGAACCCCGGAGCCAATATGCTTCGAGAAGTCTGCAGCAGGACTCCGATCTCACCAGCAAGATCATGTAGATTTAGATATTTTTGCAGATTTTTTTCCAATAAAAATTATCTTCAGCATTTTTTTTTCTTTCCTAAGTATTCTATTTAAAAATATGTTTTGAAAAAAAAAAAGAGAAAATATAAAAGTTAATGCCTAACAAAAAAAACAGCTTAAAATACATTCCCTTTTTTGCTTGGGGCCATTCTGGAAGAAGCTTGGGACTGCCACTACTTAACAACAAAAATGTGAGAGAGAGAAATACAGATATGGGTAATGGTGTATGTTTTATGAATGAGCCTTTCCTTGTTTTATATATTTGAAAGAGCCTGCACCTTGTTTGTATGTGTGTTGTGTGTGTGTGTGTGTGTGTGTGTGTGTGTGAGAGAGAGAGAGAGAGAGAGAGAGAGAGAGAGAGAGAGAGAGAGAGAGAAAGGAGGGGAGGGGAGGGGAGGGAAATATGGGCAGGATTCATTCCAAGTCTACCTAGTCTTCTGCTTAGGCACTGGAATTCGTGACCCCACCTTGATGCATCCTTTGAGAATCTTATTTAATCCCCAGCCCCAACTCTACATTCTCAATTGTATGGCTCTTCTCATTGGCTATATTCCAGATTACCTTTGGGTAACATACCTTAAAGGGACACTACTCTGGTCAGGCATTGACAAATGGACCACTGAGCAATGCCAGCAAAGTAATCCATAAATGTAACACACTGTATGGTTTGTGCAAATGAAGTTGTGATTCATTTTCCTGAAGTTTTTATAAAATTAAATATTTAAATAAAATATCTGATTTATTTTAAATCATGTGGCCTAGATAGATAGATAAGTAGATAGACAGATAGATAAATAAGACTTTATCTCATGTAAACATGTTACTTCAAGATATGCCTTAAACCTTTGTTAATCCCCCTGCCAAAATAAATATTGAAGAGCTGTAATTGGGGAGGAAATTTATAATAGCTATGGAAAAAGGGAAAGATACAATTTTGAAGAATGGTATCATAAGGAAAACATTACACATATCAAGATTCCTGAAACTTGCAGATCATTTATCTATGAAAAAAATCAAAGATATGAATTTATTTCATTTGGTATAATAGGTAAATATTTAATATATGGTATTCATTTCTGAATCTTTAGAGATGCAGAAAGTAAGATATATTAGAAAATAAAAAAATATTCCTGAATGTGAAGTTCAGCCAGTTGGATCTAATCTTGACAACCAAGGTTGGTACTGCATGTTACCTTCAGTGCCTCAGAGGTAAAGTGTGCACCATGAATGACTTCAGATGGCTTACAGTCAATGGTTTCAGCCACGGGGCAAGTGATGTAATGAATGAAGTACTGAGTGATATTAAAGACACTATGATAAATGGCAACTGACACTCAGACTCCATGTCTAAGACAGGATAGGTGGAGGGGAGAGGAACTGGAGAGTATATGCTGGGTCTAAGAAGGGCCAATGCCACTTAGCTTCAGGTGTTCGTGGCATATAGGAAGGTGAATCCAAATGTGGTACATCTAATTGT
Source organism: Eptesicus fuscus (assembly GCF_027574615.1). Lineage (NCBI taxonomy): Eukaryota > Metazoa > Chordata > Mammalia > Chiroptera > Vespertilionidae > Eptesicus > Eptesicus fuscus. The sequence goes on along the minus strand of NC_072483.1, from coordinate 36,225,794 downwards.
AAAGAAACCTAGAAATACAGATTTTAATTTTACAAACCAGTCATCAATTGAAGTTTGCTTTATTTTATTTTATGTTTTTAAAGTAGTCTGCGCACATCTGTGGGGTATATTTAATTTACAGGCGATCTGCAACTGTTAATAGCTTTTAGACTGGATTATCCCAAAGATATTCTAAAATTCCATGGATTTATGACTATGTGGATTTTAAAAGGCAAAAGGCTAATAGACTGATTTGGTTTAGTTGGAAAAAAAACTCTGAGCTACAGGGGATTTGAGATCTGGATCAGCCATAAATAAGCAGAGCGAGCCAGCCCTGCCCCCGTCTGTGCCCCAGCATTGAGTAGACATCCCACCCCCTGAAAAAAAAAATGGCCTTCTCACCTTTCATGGGAGCACCACAGCGCTAAATAACTCATTTCATTTCTACAGCATACAACTTCAATCAGTGGCCAATATGATATACTACAAACTATTACCAGGCCTGACTTTTGTCCTGCCTGGCCCTTCACAAAGCTTGGCAAGATTGAATCAGCCAAGTTCCAGTGAGAGTTGGTACTGGAGAAATAGGGATTGGCTCTTGTTTCAGTCTAAGATCCAAGAGACAGCGCTGTGAAGGGCAGCAAGGGCCAAAAAGCTGGTGGGGCTGTGAAGTAGGGGTGCCAGAGACCCAGCCAAGCGGGAGCCAAGCATTGGTGGCTTGGAAAGCTGGAGCAATAACTGGAGCTGTGGCTGCAGGCCACAGGGCGAGCTGGCTTAATTCTGCTGGATAACCACTCTGCCCAGAGCTGCTGTCATGAGGCATGGAGTTTTTTTATTGCATCGTTGTGATATCTCTCCACTCTCAACAATTAGTATAACCTCCATATCTGCTCTCTAGCTCTTTCTTAACAAAAGCTGGTCTGAGACACGTGGAACTGAGGTGAAATTGTCTTAGGGACATCCTAGCCCACCATTGCTAGCTGACACTTGAATTCTGTCCGTGGTCTCTAGAAGACTTTTGGATTACTTAACTTAGGCCCATTGCACATTAATATTAAATATTCTGATCTCATTAAAGATAACTGGCAAAGCCAGAAATATTGTATTCTTGAGAAATGCTTTTGAATATTATTTTTAGTAGATCACTGAGCGCTCCTTTTGTATAGCTCTGAAAAATATTTGTATTAAAGTTAAGTGAACTATTCACTTTTTGTCCCAGCTCTAAAGAAGCTCAAAGCCAAAGATGAACTTCATTATAAAGCTAGGTTATTCCTTGACTTGTATTCCACTGTTTCCCTTGGTCCTTTTTATCTACTCAAATACCATCTGGAAAAGGGGAAGGAATAAATAAATAAAATAAAACTGTGGCAGATAATACTTTTTTTTTTCAAATGCAATGAAACTCGGAATTAACCTCTCTGAAGATACAATTGAAACAAATTAACTTTCTACATAGGTATGCACAAGACTCCAACTAAATTATCCAGGAGAGAAGACCCTTTCCTCCCAAATCTTTAGGCACAAGTCGTGTAGTGTTTATTGCATCATTAATAGTAGCTACATTCACCCTACTGCATCTTCTCAGAAGTATTTGATGTTGTTATAATATCATTTTCCCACATCTCCCTACCCAAGTCTTGGGCCAAACTCCAACTTCAATTATATTACTTTCTTAGCAATTGTAAATTCACATTCTTTTTAATGTTCCCCTTAAGAGACAAGCGAAGATGGCTTGACCAGAATTTGAGCTTTATTTCCACATGCCTTGGACCAAAACAAGAATTGTATAATATCCTGTCACAAGGAGAAAAGAGGAGTAAAGCAATTTTCTTTGAAAAGTGAAAAGTTTCTATTATTCTTCACTATTCCAACAGCTAAGAATCAGATAACTATCCTTAACATTTGCCTGGCTACACTTTTCAAGCCAGTGGCCCTGGAAGGTTAATTCTTGAGTTTGTGTTTCCTTATCTGAAAATATAGATGATATTTCTCTCACTGAGTAGCTGTGAATTTTAAATGAGCTGTTTTATGTGAAATTAATTGGAAAGTCATTATTCAACAGTGAATTTCCCCTTGTTCATTTTTAGGGATAAAGCTAAGACTAGAGGGAATAGATGAAAGCCTGGACTTGCATCCTAACTCTGACTCACTCTTGGACCTTAGTCACTTAACTTTCCCAAACCACAGGTTTCCCAGTGGAAAATTAAACATTTTCCCTGCTTTAGCAGATTGTTGGGTATGCACATTATTTGAAAGTACTCTTCAAATGAAAATCATTATTAAATCTCTGGGAGATTCTTATTCAAGAAATTATAATTATTTTTATTCAAATGATCCATTTTATTCATTTCCAATGTATACTATAGTATATTATATTTGAATTAAGCATAAAGATATTATCAAAGAAGTAGATATTTTTAAATGAAGATTGCTCTTCACTAAAAGAGCTTCTTATGAAAGCCTGAAGGTTAATAGGTATTAACCAGATGTACTTTTTTAGAACAATATTGTATGCCTTAGCATTGCAATGATTTCTATGGACTATATACACTAATGTGACTGTTAAAACACTTCATAGTAGCCCTATCTCTAGAGTTGCTATTGATGTGATAATGAACTAGAGCTATAACGTTCCCATTTTTTTCCAAGTCTGTGACAAGCCTGTGAACTGGAGATTATTATGCTAAGCAAAATAAGCTAGTCAGAGAAAGACAAATACCATATGATCTCACTTATATGTGGAATCTAATGAACAAAATAAGCTGACAAACAAAATAGAACAGACTGACAGCTGTCAGAGGGGATGGGGTGGAGGAAACTGGGTGAAAGAAGGTGAAGAGATTAGCCAACAAACATACATGCATAGCACAGTCACAGACAACAATGTGGTGATGACTGATGAGATGGTAGGGGATGGAAGTCAGTAAAGGGGAAGAAAATGGGGACGTCTGTAATAGTATCAACAATAAATTTGAAAAAGAAATTTAAAAGGCGATTCAGGGTATTTGGACCACATATATTGAAACCATCTTTATCTGCACTAAACTTTCCTCAAACTAAGTGGCTTACAGATGATTAAGTATTTTATCTTAGTCTATCCATCAAAGGCTAAGAATTTGTCCCTAAATACCCAAATCACCTGTAAAAATAGTAATGATTCAAGTTTGCATGTGTTTCTAGCCATATATTAAATTCACATATATGTGTATATATATATATATATATATATATATATATATATATATATATACACATATATATATATACACATATATATATATATATATATATATATATATATATATATATATATATTACTCTGTTAACCCAGAATAAATTATATCTTTGTTTTCTATGTAAAACTTTCAAAAAGAAAAAGAAAAGTTGAAAAAGCACAGCAGGAAGACAAGAAATAGCACATTTAGCGCAGTGATTTATCAGGTTGAACTGAGGCCAGAATCTTGGTGTCCAGTCCCTTGATCTTTATTATTTATCACACAGCATGACCTAAAAATAGGGCGGGCCAAGGGAGGAAGGCAATAAAAGGCCCTCCTGCAAGGACAGACAAAACCAGCCATTGATTGAATTGTATCTGATTGTTCACTGCACAGTGCACCTGTGCTGTTTCCCACCCCTTTCAAAATCTCCTTGGTCCTGAGGGTTGAACAGTGATCATCTTGCAAACAATATCCAAATTGAGATGGGAAGAAGGACAAAAGCTAAATTTATCCCGGCACTTTCTTCACTCCAAGCTCCCACTTTCCTGTGACGCACAATTGTCATTTTTGATGAAGGGGGAAAATAAAAGCTATTTTCAATAATGAAACATGGATTCCCCATCCTACTGATATCAGTACAACTGCATCCCACAGAAGTGTCATTTATGGAACCGTAAGCAGGAAGACAGATGTCACTGTGTCCTCTCATCTGCGCTTGTTTTTCACTGAGCTTCAGTAGTCAAGGCAGGAAATAGGAATGCAGGGAGAAGGCTCAGCCCGACTGGGAACGACTGCATAAAGTCTCCCAAGAAATTGTTTTATTTTTATTTTTTTATTGTTTAAAGTATTACAAATAGTAGTACATATGTCTCCTTTTTTCCCCCATAGATCTTCCCCCAGCCTCCCCTACCCCCTGGCACATGCCCTCACGCCCTCCCACCCCCCGCAGTGTCTTGCATCCATTGGTTATGCTTTTGTGAAAGCATACAAGTCCTTCCGTTGATCTCTTACCTGCCCTCCCCAACCCTCCCCAGCCTTCCCACTGTAGTTTGACAGTCTGTTCGATGCTTCTTTGCCTCTGTGTCTATTTTTGTTCATCACTTTATAATGTTTTTTATATTCCACAAATGAGTGAGATCATGTGGTATTTTTCTTTCATTGACAGGCTTATTTTGCTTAGCATAATGCTCTCCAGTTCCATCCATGCTGTTGCAAATGGTAAGAATTCCTTCTTTCTTACCGCAGCATAGTATTCCATTGTGTAGATGTACCACAGTTTTCTAATCCAGTCATCTGCTGATGGGCATCTAGGCTGTTTCCAAATCTTAGCTATGGTAAATTGTGCTGCTATGAACATAGGGGTGCATATATCCTTTCTGATTGGTGTTTCTGTTTTCTTAGGATATATTCCTAGAAGTGGTATTACTGGGTCAAATGGAAATTCCATTTTTAATTTTTTGAGGAAACTCCATACTGTTCTCCACAGTGGCTGCACCAGTCTGCATTCCCACCAGCAGTGCACGAGGGTTCCTTTCTCTCTGCATCCTCCCCAGCACTTGTCCTTTGTTGACTTGTTGATGATAGCCATTCTGACTGGTGTGAGATGGTACCTCATTGTCATTTTGATTTGCAGCTCTCGGATGATTAGTGACTTTGAATATGTTTTCATATGTCTCTTGGCTTTCTGAATGTCTTTCGAAAAGTGTCTATTTAGGTCCTTTGCCCATTTTTTGATCGGATTGTTTATCTTCCTTTTGTGAAGTTGTATGAGTTCCCTATAAATTTTGGAGATTAAACTTTTATCGGAGATAACATTGGCAAATATGTTCTCCCATGCAGTGGGCTTTCTTGTTGTTTTGTTGATGGGTTTGTTTTTTTGTTTTTGTTTTTTTGCTGTGCAGAAGCTTTTTATTTTGATGTAGTCCCATTTGTTTATTTTCTCCTTAGTTTCCATTGCTCTAGGAGCTGTATCAGTAAAGATATTGCTACAACAAATGTCTGCTATTTTGGTACCTATGGCTTCTTCTAAGATGTTTATGGTTTCTCATCTTACGTTTAAGTCCTTTATCCATTTTGGGTTTATTTTTGTGTATGGTGTAAGTTGGTGGTCTAGTTTCATTTTTTTGCATGTATCTGTCCAATTTTCCCAACACCATTTATTGAAGAGACTGTCTTGACTCCGTTGTATGCTCTTGCCTCCTTTGTCAAATATTAATTGAGCATAATGGCTTGTGTCGGTTTCTGGGTTCTCTGTTCTGTTCCACTGGTCTATATGTCTGTTCTTGTGCCAGTACCAGGCAGTTTTGAGAACAGTGGCTTTGTAATACAGCTTGATATCTGGTGTTGTGATCCCTCCAACATTGTTCTTCTTTCTCAAGATTGCTGCAGCTATTCGGTGTCTTTTTTTATTCCAGATGAATTTTTGGAGAGTTTGTTCTAGGTCTTTGAAGTATACCATTGGTATTTTAATGGGGGTTGCATTGAATTTATAGATTTCTTTGGGTAGTTTTATTTTAATTGCAAAAGTAAAAGGAGTTTTAATGGATTAGCTCTGAAGATTCTAAAATTAGGGAAAAAAATTCCAGTTTGGCAAAAACATGTTCAGTCACGGCAAATTGCAATAGCTAAGATTTGACTTGAAGGGACTGTTCGGTGACATTACAGTCATCAAGTTACAATCTTGTATCTAAGCAAAGCAAAATGACCAAGTCCTCGGTATTCTATAAACTTGTTTCTAAAATCACATTTGGGAAATCTTTATAGCTGTGCATGAGACTACTTGACCCAAATCTGGAAGCACTGAGACCGAGTGAGCAAATCAACAATAATATTTTAGAGATATTTATTAGGTTGTCTTCACATCAGCTTCACATGAAGAATAATAAAGTTAAAATGTCTGACTGGGCTATTAGCCTGTGTCAGTAATAGGAAGAATGCCAACTGGAGGTCAAGTATACTTGTGCAAATTGAGATACTGATGCAACAATCTGAAACTCAGCTTGTTCACTAAATTGTATCAATACTTATAAGGATGTTTGGAATAGCAAATAAAATAATAAATGTTAGCTGCCAGGCAGACAAGTATTAAATTACAGTTCTTATTTCATTATGATTGCTATTATTATAACTAACATTGTAAGAATTTAGTTTTCCTTTGGAATGCTTTCGATACAGACTTCCCATGACAATAGACCTGATCTTTGCCAAAAAAAAAATAAGTTCAAGAATAAGAAACTAAATATGATGAATTTTTAAAAAGTTTTTTAATTGCTGTGCATTGGAGAAGGCCAGATTATTCTATTATACATAATAATTAAAGCACCAAAGCCTATCATTTATTCCTGAAAAGACAGAGTAGGAAGAGAAGGAAATAGTCAATGATGTGTAAAAAGAAAATTTCCACTCTTGGTTACCCCTTATTCAGTCTATTTCATGCAGCCATGCTTGAGGTCACAAAAGGCGACCTGAAGGCTGGTGGTAAAATATGTTTCTGCTCTTCTGAGAAGCTGTTAACTCGATAGACTGTGAATAGCCTCCCAAGTCCTCAGAAAACAACTGTACATTTCTCAGTGTGTTCTCAACGTGGGCAAATGAGAGACGAGTGCCCAGAGATCTAGGGTGATGATAAGTCCAACAGAAAAATAGGACTCTCTCCTGCCTGTCAGAAGAACACTTCCTGCACTTGCCCTCATTTTCATTTTATTAATATCACAAAAGCAGGCCCTTGCATTTTACTTGATTCAATGTTTTGACTAAATTTGCAGTGTAATGGAAGAGACTTACCATGTTGCTACTTCCATTTTGCAGAGGAGGGATCTTAGACAGGGAGGGGTTAAATAACCCACCTCAGTACCTAACAGGACTGCTGGAGATTTGGGTCTTGAGCCCAGGTATAGTGACTGTATAGCCTTAATTCATATATATATATGAATTAATGACTGACAATATGATTTACGTAACTAATGACTGACAATATGATTTACATAACTTTTTGCTTTGTGTTACTATAGACTGAATATATATATATATTATATATTGATTTCAGAGAGCAAGAGAGAGGGAGAGAGAGATAGAAACATTAATGATGAGAAAGAATCATTGATTGGCTGCCTCCTGCACCCCTCTCCCGCACTGGAGATTGAACCTGCAACCTGGGCATGTGTCCTGACCTAGTATGAAACCATGACTTCTTGGTTCATTGGTTGATGCTCAACCACTGAACCACACAGGCAGGGCTAGCCTGAATTCTTAACCTCAGCCACTTGCCCCCTTTGGGCAAGGCAGTTGTAAGCACATGTTCAATCTTAGAAGCAAAGCTACAAACAAAGGTGAGCCTAAAAGTGGTTGCATTCTCAAATGCTTTCCACGAACTGAGTGTAAAATGAACATATGGTACAGAGTGTAAATGTCAATGCCCATATTATAGCATCTTCTCCAAACCGAGATCACACAGCTGTACTACAAATCACAAAGTTCAGGTCAAGCCAGCAGGCCATATTCTATATGGAACTTGAAAGTATGAATCTCTCCCCTTCAGGGTAGAGAAACACACACACACACACACACACACACACACACACACACGCTAAAACTTTGATGAGACAAAACACCAAATTATAAGCTTCTTGAGCCCAAACGTCCCAGTAAAAGCTGCTTACATATGCATTACAGAGAGGTAAAACAATAAATTCTTAAATGAATTTAAAAGTTGTACATTGCTTTGAGGGGAAAAGACTAATGACTGACAATATGATTTACGTAACATTTTGCTTTGTGTTACTATAGACTGAATGTTGTGGTTCACCAAAATTCATATGTTGAAACCTAATCCTCAATATGATGATATTTGGAGGTAGGACCTTTGAGAGGTGATAGGTCAAAAGGGTGTAACTATCATGAATGGTTTTGTGCCCTTATAAAAGAGACTCCAGTTCCCTTGTCCCTTCTACCATGGGAGAAGGCCACTGATGAGCCAGGAACTGAGGACTCACCAGACAGGGAATCTGCTGATGCCTTGATCTTGGACTTCACAGTCCCCAGAACTGTGAGAAATAAATGTCTGTTGTTCATAAGCCACCAAGTCTATCATGTTTTGTTATAAAATCCCAAGCAATCTTACTAATAAGACAGTATTGATAATTTTATGGTTCTGTGGAAGTCTTTCTAAATTTTATCTTAGTTCTCTTTAATATTGTTTTGTGTTCTCATTTCGACTGACAGGAGTGTCTTGAGGGTAACTCTTTTGCAATTTAAATGATTCTTATTAAGCAAAGCTAGGGAAGAAAGTCTATTTTATTATTTTTTAGAAATAACTGAATCATAGTATTTAATCAATGACCCGTTTTGTCAAAGAAACATAAAAAGGGATTGAGTGCCTGCATAATATACAATATCAATTAATATGAAATTATTTATGATTCTTAGAATGATAGAATGCCAAATTTAGGAAGCATCTCTAAGATCTTTCTTCATCATGTAGAGAATGACAATGATGAGGAGAAGAAATTAATATTGTTTTGGCCCGACCTGAGTGGTTGAGCAGTGACCCATGAACCAGGAGGTCATGGTTCGATTCCCAGTCTAGGCAAATGCCCTGGTTGCTCGCTCGATCCCCAGTAGGGGGCATGCAGGAGGCAGCCAATCCATGATTCTCTCTCATCATTGATGTTTCTATCTCTCTCTCCCTTCCTCTCTGAAATCAATTTTAAAAAAAAAATTTTTTTAAAGCCCTAGCTGATTCGACTCAGTGGATAGAGCCTCTGCCTGCGGGCTGAAGGGTCCCATGTTCAATTCCAGTCAAGGGCACATGCCCGGGTTTCGGCCGTGCAGGAGGCAGCCAATCGATGATTCTCTCTCATCATTGATATTTCTTTCTCTCTCTCCCTCTTCCTTTCTCTCTGAAATCATATATATATATATTTAGGAGTTACAAATGACTTTCTTTTAAAATACATTCTTTGACAAGAACCGTGATAAATATGATAAAAGCCAGAGATCCAGGTCAAAACAGGCTACTATACACGGTCAGGAGAACGTCTACGGAAGCAGGCATCTCCCACCACAGTTTCCAGTGGCTAGTTGAAAAGGTTAATATCCTTTTAAACAAACTAGTTAACTATTTATAGAAAGGGGAAAAAACTACTGATAAAATCAATTTCAGCTTCAAAAAGTGATTTAAAGCTATGTATTAGGATGAAACTGTATTCGTGATTTAAAATATTTAGCTAACAGATTGTTTATCTTCCACCACAGATCTGTATCTGCTGTTTAGCTCATGGAACTAAAAATATTCACTTATTTGGCACATTCTTCTGGTTAAATTATTGGCAGAAATTTCAAATTAGGTAGAAATCTTACGTTTCCAAATGCAAAGGTGGTTGTGGGCTGGAGGTTGGTCTTACATGTTTTTGTTATTTGTTTCTTTATTACAGGAAGTTTATAAAGATATCAGCAAAAGGTAAAGTATAAGTATTGAAAATTGGAGGAAGACTAATAATTGTCAAGTTCATCACCAGATAAACCTGTGTATAATTTTTTTAAGGGATAAGTCCAAACCAAGAGCTCTCTCATTCTTTAGGCTATTTTTTAATTAGCACTTTGACTATTTGGCAATCATATGAATCAAGAAAATAAAAATTACAGAAAGGCATGATTTTTTTCAGTGGCTTTCTTATCTTCCTAGCAAGTGGGAGCCCACACATAAATGATGAGTAAGCTAGTTTCCAAGCCTACTTTCTTCAGGAGAAAGCAAATTCTAGCTGCCACCTAAGCAGCCACTGAGTTCATGGCAATAAACAACAGATAATTGGCAGCCAGATGGTGAGAGATAGAAAGAGCACCCTAACATAGGACAACCTTCCTACCAGAATTTCTTCACATCACTGTATTCCACAGTGAGAATCTTTGAGTGCCTCAGCTACTTATGGATTATCTCTAGCAAACCTGGAAGATATGTTTGATATTTAGGTGTTACCTAAAATAACTAACTCCCTATACTTCAATTTATACATTGAGATATCACATCTTCTCCTTGTATCCATGTTGGCACTAGTTAACTAGTTGATGTCATCTTCATAGGACATAATCCGTAGTAGGCACATGTTAAGTGTATTGTTTCCACAGCTTCATGGTATTTCATTTACCATGCACTCACCCATAAAATAGCAGCTCTTATCCTCCTTAACCCTTCCCTAAGAACCCCTTGTCCCTATCATGAGAACTATTGTGGAAAAGCTTGGCTTTGTTAGAGGTGTGCATAGTTAGTAGAAAAGGAGAAGACATTGTGAAAAAATAGAAATTGTATTAGAGAGCTGACTTAATCATATTTAAACTAGTTTCTTTACTACAGAACTTCTCAGAGTCTTTAACATTAATGCTTAAAGTTATTGTAAGGAGGTTTCAAGGGAGGAGGACACATCATATTGTTCTCTGCTAAAAGTTACACACTTTACATTGTCATATTGCTGAAGATACTCACCTTATCCCTGCTCTCCATTATGGTTTCATTTAAGACATATGAATCCTCTTTTTTGAAACTTAAATAGTACTTTGGGAGGGTAAGGAGATTGATTAGCAATATTTCCTATCTTAATGTGATTTGGTTTGAGAAGGTTGCTCTGCCCAGCATCTAGCTATGCTAAACTACATTTGTATTGATTTAAAAGAAGAGGAAGAATATGGTTTTTACCACAGCTGGATGTGTACATTTCTGAGTATGGGGAGTAGCAGAAAGGGGTAGATGACTGGAGATGTGAGGAGAACTATGTTCATGGTTTAGTTTGGGTTGAGGGGGATTAAGTTGGGTTGGAGTTTGTTCGAGAGGTGATAATAAAGTCAGTATAAAACTGAATGATGCCTATTTTACAAAGAGGTATATTTTTTCACAAATATGTCCATCTTTCTACCACATAAGAAATATTCCTATTCTCAAAAATTTAGTTAATTAAATTGTGGTACCCCTGAATTCAAAGTTTAGCTATGTTTGGGTTACATACAGTAAAGGTGACTAACTGGGACCCTACCTTCCACTTGTTAAAATTGTTTCTATAACAAAGATTTTTTCCAAGGTTCAAAATATGAACTTATAGGTGCACTTTTAAAATACAGCCTGTTGTAATATGTAGTCTATCTAGGTTTTTTCCATCAAAGAGTCATTTTTCCTAAATTGAATTAACAGTCATCTTTTTATCTGTAGGAATGTAATTACTAGTCATAGAAATATGTGTATTTTGGAGGTTTATATTATTACTTTTCATTTGGAGAGCTCAAGTTATTGGCAAAGTTCAAATGACATGCAGCTCCAGAAATACTTAGTATGTTGTCTAAAAAGAGACAAGATTATATAATGATACTCTAGCTTAAGTAAAAACAAACTAAACTAAAAACTTGATTATAGGAAGTTATAATCTTGGTAATCAGAGCTGGTTCTCTTAAAGGGCAGCCCTATCCCCAAAAAGAATAAAATGCATGTTCCTTGATAGAAAGATATTAACTATATTTTCTTACTACAGGCCAAGTGCACAACATTTGTGCACTGGGGGGAAGGGTCCCTCAGCCCAGCCTGGGCCCCAAGGGGTCCTTGGTCCTGCTGCAGAGCTCCTGCCGCTGCTAGTAAGCACAGCTTCTGGCTGAGCGGCACTCCCCTGTGGGAGTGCACTGACTACCAGGGGGCAGCTCCCGCATTGAGCGTCTGCCCCCTGGTGGTCAGTGCACATCATAGCAACCAGTCATTTGCCATTTGGTCAATTTGCATATTAGCCTTTTATTATATAGGATTTCCTGTATTCTTGATGCTTCTAGCATATGGGACCTTGCGGATTAGGGGAAGGTTGCCTGCCCGTCCCATGGCTAGTAAATTAGTAGAGATATCAAATGAATCCCATACAACCACAAGTTTTTTAGTACAACTTTTATATGCAAACCAACCATTCCAGAGCCATACCTCCTCTACTGAACTTTTAAATTCTAGATCAATATCCCTAATTATCTCAGGACCAGGTACCAGGCAACTCAAGAGAGCCTTTATGCCCCAGAACCTGCTAAATTATTCCAACTAGCCAACCCTAAGCCTGTGGACCCTGCCTCACTCATTCCTTCCCACAGAAACCACAATAAAAAGGCTCTTGCTATGCTTTCCTCCTGCTCCCTCTGCTTCCTGGTATTCCCTGGTGCCTCTCCATGTGGCCTTACATAACATGGTGTATCCTTTCTTCTTGGGAAGGTGACAAACTGTCTTTTCAATGACAATCATCTTCTGAACTGTTGGTCTCATTAGATCGGAATACTAACAAAGCCTACAATTTAAAACAAAGACTTTAAATTCATGCCCATGGGTAAACACAAGGTTGTTTAATTTTCAATTCAGAATGCCTAGGAATAACAGAGGGTGAGGTCCAGATCTATAGATGGGGGTAGAATCATTCCCTTTGTACAAGTAACTCTTGCTGTAATGAAAGATAAGAAGGTATAAAAATGTGGATTTTCTGCCAGTTCAGCTCTCACTGTCTCTCAGGGCTCAGCTTTGGTGTCCTTATTTGTGAAGTGAGAAATGTGAACTGGATAATCTATAAATCCTTCTAGATATTTAATATAATCTCTTCGTGTTTCTGCTAATATATTTATTAAAATATATTTATTAACAAAATACCTGTAGTTAGTATCACTTCACCTATTTAAACATCATGTTGATATTATTTTGTCTATTGCCAATTTTGCCACCAGATATGAGTTCCTTAATGGTAGGTACTTGTTTTATTAATTCTTCTGTTTCTGGTGCCAACCATAGTGTGTATCCAACAGTTAAAGCACAACAAACACAATAATTGATTTAATTTAATTATAGTAAGCTTTATATTGGGTGGAAATAGATGCACATAAAAACAGGATAATAAAAACCAGTATTTTAACTGTAGGCTTGAATAAGAAAACTACATTGAGAGATTTAGTCCAAACATTTCTGCTAATAAATAAATTGAATATTTGTAAAATAAAAGAATCAGTCACTATAATACATTCTCAATAACTAGAAAAAATCAAATGAAAGCTTTTTAGGGAATTTCATTTAAAATTTCTTGAAGTTTCTTTTTTTAATGACTGGTTATTGGTTTAAAGTATTATTTCAGAGACTGATTGAAATTTTTTACCCACTAAAAAGCAACAATGGGCATTTTAATTTTATAGAAAAATGAAAAAAATATATTAATCTTCAGCCATGCCAAAAAGGCAAACAAAAAGACGGCTTTTAATTAAATCCAAGGGCTAGAAGTCTAGGTACATTTTTTTCATTTTCCTCTTCATTGCTCTCTCATGTTGCATTGTAACTGCTCCTCATCTGATTTACATTTTTCTCTCTTCAGAAAGAAGAATATTGAAAGTCACAATAGTATATGTTTTAAAAGAAAATTTTAATTACTAATTCATAAGAAGTAATATTCATGGGCTATGTTACATGGTCTAAATTAAAACACTAAGTTCAATTTGCTCTGAGGGAATGTTAATACAGGTAATATAGGCAAAGGGATATGTGAATGTGTTCCATGTCCTGTAAGAGAAAATTCTGAGCTTCAACAGGTGAGTACATTTCAGCATCTGAGTTAAAGGCCCCTTTGTGATCCTTATTTTGATAAGGCTTATATTCTAGAAATGAGATCTAAGTAATTGAAATCATTCTCAGATTATTTTTGATCCTCTACACCAAAGAAGGTCTGGAGGGTATTTTCAAATCTCCTTTTCTATCACTGGTTTATCATTAAGAATTTAAGCACACAAGTTAAAAAGAGACTAGAAAAATAAATTGGTTAAAACTGAGTCTGGATTATGCTGGGATCATTCCTTTGTGTAACTGCTTTGATATCTGAGTCTTCTAGTCACTAGGCTCCACTTAGCAATTTTAATAAGGGCAGAAGTTATTGAAACAAGAAGAGATCAATAGCCAGCCAGCTTTATCCGCATGCCATGTAAATTAGAAATTTTCTAATGAATACTCCTAAGAAGTATACCTCAACTTGTACAGAATCAAAATCCACAAAAATCTTTACTATAACTGTTTATATCTAAGTAAAGTGGAGAATTAAGAATTTTATTTAGCCAGGCAGTGTGGCTCAGTTGATGGAGCATCGTCCCATGCACCAGGAGGTGGCCAGTTCGATTCCCGGTCAGGGTCCATGCCCTGGTTGTGGGCTCAATCCCCAGCAGTGGGCGTGCAGGAGGCAGCCAGTCAATGTTTCTCTCTCATCAATGGTTCTCTCTCTCTCTCTCTCTCTCTCTCTCTCTCTCTCTCTCTCCTTTCCTCTCTCTGAAATAAATAAAAACATATTTTTAAAAGAATTTTATTCAGATGATTTATATTTAAATAACAGAAAAATATATGCTACAAGAATAAAAAGAAATGTGGCAATAATGTTGCTATAAAAGAAGCAGTCTCACCAATTATAATCATGTTATCAACATGCTCATTGTTGATAACAGATAGTACAAATGCATTATCCTTTACTTGGCTTAACCCACCTAAATTCTTACACAGAATGAATTTCCAGTACATATTTTTAAATCAATGTGTTTGTTATTCTAATTAAATATAGCTAAATCTGTGTGTATAATATACCAATAGGCTAAACAAACCAAAAAAATATATGATCTATTCAATACATGCTAAAAATTTCTTTAAAAAATACATTTCTTATTTTGCTAAAATGAAACTGCAGATGGAATGGTGTTCCTATAATATAACTTAAAATATCTGTTCTGAAGCAAAAATTGTCATCATGTTCAATGGGAAATTTCTAGAAGTATTTATTCTTTAAACTACATTTTCTTAAACTGAATTGGCTTGGGGTGGTAAAACAAAAATAGGTCATATTTAAACTAATTAAACCCATTCCTGCTTCATTCATCCCATACAGCAATGCTTTACCTCATCCCCCATCCAAAGTTCCCATATTCCTCTGATCTGTGCATATGGCATGTGCACTTTTGACTTCAGTGATTGTCAAGTTCTACCTGCCTATTGGTTGCATGCACTGTGGACCACTCAGTGTGGACCAGCCTTATCCTGCCACTGGACCTCCTGGACTTGCATCCACAAGTCATTCTCAGTAGGCATGGACATTGCCTCAGTGTTTCTGTGCATGCTAGGGACACTGCTGCCCATGGCAGCTCCTGATGATGCCAGATTCACCATCACTGACCAGTGCTGGTTCCACCACTTCCAGTCTGGCACTGCCACTGTCTCAGGTCACAAATCACCACCACCCTGCAGGCAGAACTTGCAAAAACGTCTCCCTGCAACCTATCTACCACACCACTGCATAGTTCATACTACCTTACTTGTACATTCACAGATCATAGCTCTGTGAGCAAACTATTTTTACTAGTGACCTATTCTCTGTAGGATTAATGGAAAATGGAAATTTAAAAAAAATGTGATTCTTCTGTTCTGCTTGTTCATTTATTTCTTTTAGATTCCAAATTTCATCTGACATTTGTTTTTCTTTATCTGACTTATTTCACTCAGCAGACTACCATGTAGGTCCATTCATGTTGTTGACAATGATAGATTTCATTTTTTTTATGGATGAGTCATATTCCATTTATATATGCACCACTTCTTCTTTATCCATTCATCTATTGATGAGCACTTAGGTTGCTTCCATATCTTAGTTACTGTATATAATGTTGCAATAAACCTATGGTTGTTCTGTAGTTTAGTTATAATTTTGATGTGGTTTTGGGAGGTTTCAAGTACACATTTACCTATGCTGCTATGTTGACCAGAAGCACTTACTATTTTTTAAATCAAAGAATTGCATACCTGCCGAAACCGGTTTGGCTCAGTGGATAGAGCGTCAGTCTGTGGACTGAAAGGTCCCAGGTTCGATTCTGGTCAAGGGCATGTACCTTGGTTGCGGGCACATCCCCAGGTGGGGGGTGTGCAGGAGGCAGCTGGTAGATGTATCTCTCTCATCGATGTTTCTAGCTCTCTATCCCTCTCCCTTTCTCTCTGTGAAAAATCAATAAAATATAAAAAAAAAAAAGAATTGCATACCTTCCCACTAAGGTTAGCTTTGGTAGCCTGAAGCTAGTACATTACCAACAACTGGCAAATTACCAACTGTAATAAAAAGTTCTAACTGTTCCTAAGGTAGCATCACTGAAGTCTGGCCGAGTGTCCTTCAAGTATCCTGCTGAATTTCTTGGCTTTTTCTATTGTATTTCATTACACGAGATTGGCCAGGGCTATTGGTCAATAAGGAGACACACAAATATGCCTCTATAGCCTTTGTCTGGTGTTTCTGAATCTCAGCTGGAAGGGGGTGGTCATTATATTTGTGAATCACCTTTCAAACTTCTGAGGAAAGTCAGCTGGAAATACTGTACCACTGTTGTAAACAGTATTATAGAGCAGTTGCAAATATTGAAATTACATTATGCCGAAGGAAGGAGTACAGGAGAGGGGAAGTATAATGTAATGTTTCAAATGACATCAAGATTATATCAAGAGGTATTTGTGGCTTTTGCTTCAGAGCAACTTTAACTGAGCCCCAGGAAACGGAAGCTGAGAGGCAGGTAGGAGGTTCGTGGGCAAGAAGCACCAGCTCTGCTGTCATGGGCGGTAAATGGGAAAAGCAATGCCAGAGCCCACTGAGCACATTCCAGGGTCATTATGCTGTGGTCACATGCACAAACCCCGAGTACCTACAAGGACAGTGCTGAGCATACACCAATAACTGTGTCCAAGAGCTGACCCCCTGTGACAGATGAAGATCAGACCTCTGCAGAGTGTGGATAGCTCCAAGATCAATGATGACGCTGAAGACTAAGAAGACCATCAAAACCTGGAATGACTTCTCTGTTATCTAAGTGTTATCCCTTCCTTCAAGGTTCAGCTATTACTTTAGCTTTGTGATTTGGGGAAACGTCACTTGGTCTTTCTCAGACACAATTTCCTCACCTAACGGAGACCTAAGACTAGAAAATGTCTAATACTATGTCCAACTCTGAAATTCTCTGAGTCTCTGATTCAAAAACATTCCAGGTCACAATATTAACACCTCTTCTTGAGCTCTCAGAGCACTTACTGCCGGCAACTTGCAATTTACCATGAGGGCTGAATTTTAAAACATTTGAATGTTTCACTAGGTTCTTTCTCCCCAAATTGATCAAAAATTTATCAGGGCCAAGTGTTTTATTTGTTCAGAGGGCATAATGTGAAATAAACACTCATTGGAGAAATGAACAAATAAAATGTTACATTCTCTTGCATTCACACGCCTTAATTACTTAAAGATCAAGAAAAGGAGAAATTACATTTGAAAAGCTTGCTCCATCCTTGTCTGATAGAGAAATGTTACTGGGCTCCCCAGGAGCCAGATACGGAGACAACGATTAGATGGAGAAAGCATATTAGGGCATGCTATTGGGATTAATAATGTCCTTGTCGTTTCCTCAAAAAATTAAAAATGGAACTTCCATTTGACCCAGTCATCTCACTTCTGGAATACATCCCAAGAAAACAGAAACACCAATCAGAAAGGATATATGCACCCCTATGTTCATAGCAGCACAATTTACAATAGCTAAGATTTGGAAACAGCCTAAGTGCCCATCAGCAGATAAGTGGATTAGAAAACTGTGGTACATCTACACAATGGAATACTATGCTGCTATAAAAAAGAAGGAATTCTTAACCATTTGCAACAGCATGGATGGAACTGGAGATCATTATGCTAAAGGAAATAAGCCAGACAGAGAAAGATAAATATCACATGATCTCACTCATTTGTGAATATAATGAACAACATAAACTGATGAACAAAAATAGAACCAGTCATAGAAGCACTGAACAGACTGTCCAACTTATGAGGGAAGGCAGGGAGTGAGGGGATAAGAGATCAACCAAAGGACTTGTATGCATGCATATGAGCAAAACCAATGGACACAGATGGGGGGGGGCAGGTGAGGGCATGTGCTGGAGGATGGGGGACGCCAGGGAGTGGTCAATGGGGGAAAAAGAAGATTTATGTAATACTTTAAACAATAAAGAATTTAAATTAAAAATAATAGTAATAATGTCCTTGTGTGAAAGAAAGGAAGAAGAGGCAGAGGGGAAAAAAAGATGGTTCTAAAGCACAGTCATAACAGAGGATGCCGCCAGTCACAGGAGGAGGGCCTATAACTGGGACGAGGCCTTAAAATAATTGTCCTAAGTAGAAGCAAGGCGTTCTCACATTTGTACCCTCCTCCCCAACCTCCCACTAAAAACAGACATTAGATTTGGGCTGCCCACAGGAAGAGCGTGTGACCTTGGGCAAAGTTCTCCAAGGGCAATTCCCAGAGAGGGATGACAACTGAGGGCCAGGAGCTGGGGGAAGAAGGGGTTTAGTGCTGTGGGAGCAGAGTCAATGAGAGCAGGTGAGCCCAGCAGCTACTGCACAAAAAGGTAGCCCATTCTAGAGCATGCTTCATTCCTTTTTTTTCTTTAGCAGAACTCTGCTATTTACTAAATGCTTTCACACACCTAACCTCCCTGGTCCAGACAACAACCCTGTGAAATGTGAATTATTGTCACTTCTAAATAGTAGCTGTCCACCATCCAGAACTGAAATATCATTGCTGACATGTACACATAAGGAAATGTTCGACATTGAAATTGGGACTCAAAAGAACTGTTGGCCCAGAAAGAAACTCACTACAGAATGATTCATTTGCCTCCCAGCAAATAACCATTATGGCTTGTCTCATTTTCGGTTCTTATAAGTGTATTTCTTGTATCACGTGATCTCACGCATCTAAGGGAAATAATGAACAACATAAACTGATGAACAAAAACAGACCCGGCGACAGGGAAGCATCGACCAGACTGTCAAACCTCAGAGGGAAGGCAGGGGAGGATGGGGGAAAGGGAGAGAGATCAATCAAAGGACTTGTATTCATGCAAATGGGCCTAACCAGTGGTCATGGACAGGGGCGGGGGCGGAGTGCGGGCATACGTGGGGAGGGGTTTGGGATGGGAATAGGGGGATGAGGACAATTATGTGATACCATAACCAATAAAGAAATTTAAAAAACAAATAGTAACTGACAGATGAGTTTTATTAGCATATGTAAAGGTGACCCCTGGGGCCTCCCAGAACTAGTGAAAATAATTTGAAAGTCTAGGAGTATGGAGGAAGATCTGGAGTCTCCCAACTACATGCTGAGTGAGACACTGATAAACTGTGGTGATTGCTGCTATTGTGATCACTATTGCCCTCAACGGGTTGTAAACTGAAAATCGGATTACTGTAATATTGTGTTCACAAAACATTATTTTCAGGATATATTAAGGAAGAGTGTCAGGTTGCTTGTCCTATAGCTTCCAGGGTCCACATTTTCTGCATTTAAAAAAATAATAATATCTCCAGTCTCTGACACCTCTTCTGGTCTCCACCTGTAATGCCTGTAAGTTCTTTGTGAACTCGTGTGTATAATTAACTTATACAGGGCAACGGTTCTCAAAGATGACTGTATATTAGAATCCCCTGGAGATTTGTGGGGGTATTTTAAGCCCATATCCAGGTCCTCACCTCTTACCAATTAAATCAGAATCCCGGAAAGTATTTTTTTTTAAACTTCTCTGGTGATTTTAATATGCAGCCCGGGTTGAGAACCAGTGATCTAGTCCTGGCTTAAATTCACTTCAAACACTTGCATGTTCCTTTACCATCCACTCTCTTTCCATAAGCTTTAATATCCCTCTGTTCTTCATTTTTTCCTTCAAGATCCTCATCAATAATTCAGAAGATAAAAGTAAAATCAGAGTTAAGAGGTTTTATATCCTTTTCATCATCCATTAACCTACACCTAAGTAATACCCTATGCTTCCCAGGTCCTTTGGTTGCAAACATAATTCAAAATTCTCTTTTAGTTATTAGTATCCTTCTCAAATCTCTGCTAAATCAAACAATTCCAATAAACTTTTTTAAATCACATGACTATTTTTTGTTCTTTTAATCTCACCCAGTTGCTTTATGGCATGCTTCTACCTCTGTTTTATAGATTCCACACTTAGCAAGAAAATTTCTTTGCTACATTCCAGTCATTGTTCAAGCAACTTTCAATAAAACCTGTGGCATTACTTTTCCTCCATGTGTTAAAAATTTAAGTTTTTTGTGTGTCTGTTCTCTAGCATCATCATATCAATATCCTACTCCACAAGCATGATTTCTAATTCTTTATTTTTTAATCCTCACCAAAAAAAAAAAAAAAAAATGTTTAGAGAAAAAGGTAGAGAGAGAAAAACATTGATGTGAGAGAGAAACATTAATTGGCTGCCTTCCATTTGTGCCCCAACCAGGCATCAAACCCACAACCCACAATGTGCCCTGACTAGAAATTGAACCAGCCACCTCTCAGTACACAGGAGGACGCTCAACGAACGGAGCCACTCTGGATGGGCTGATTTCTAATTCTATCCGTGCATTTTCTCTTTAAGAATGCAGACACCACTTTGTATTATGGGAAGATTATAAATGACAGTTTGAAATTTATAAGGTCCCTTTAAATATGTGATTCCCTCTATATTTTGTTCTTGGTTCCATTTGGACAATATTCTACTTCTCCTAGAATTTCACATTAAATTATTTTTTATTCAGTTATGCACACCATTCTGAGAAATCTTCTATACTTTCTCAGGAGGCTATTAGTTTGGAAATTTAGGTTATACTCCAGAAAACACCCTCCTCTACTTAACATCTAGATGGCCAGTTACTCACATAATATGTCTTCTTTTCTCTTTAAAACCATGACCCCCAAAGCAAAGAACAAATGACCCCAAACTTTTCATGTCCAGCAATGTAAAAGACTGCAAAAACCTTAGAAACCCACACTCCATACTCTCCATGGCTCTCTCATTGATTTCCCTGTGAAGGGGCAGAAATGAAGAATAGTGGATTGATTGGATGAATCTGAGCAGATTTTCTTCCCAAGAAGAAAATAATGTGCTTCTTGATGTGTCCTTGCGAAGGCACCCACTCTATGCATGTAAGAGTTACCAACCAATGCAATGAGGTCCTCACACTGGTGAAGAGATGTCTTCCCTGGGAGTCACTGTCCATCACCCTGGCTGTTCAGTTCAATTCTCCTTTCTTCTAACTTTCCTCCTGGAAAGATCCTCTAACTCATGTGCCCACATTTTCTATTTCTTTCTCAAACTTCCATTTGAAAACTCTGAGATTTGAGTTTTGATCCATGTTTACATCCCTCAAAATTGTTTTCATGCTTATTTGTTTCCCTTTTTCTCCCCAAATCCTTCATTTTCTGTAAAATCCAGAACGCAAAGAACAATGTCGTTGGTATACAAATCCCTTGGGGCTCCAGAAGAACATTTGTGGTTTCTCTCGCAAATTTCACTCCTCCCCCTGCTCTCCATATACACTGCCTGAGACCTTTAATCTCCCGGGTAAATCAAGCCTTTTTGGGTTATTAATTGAATATATGTGTACACACTCCTCATCTTGACTTTTAAAAGCTGCTATTCTTAGAGTTAACAATTAACACTAATTAGTGCCTATAGGATGGTGACAGAGCAATAGCTCCAAGTTTAGGAGGTTAAGATTTTGAGTCCCACCACTCCTATTAACCTGGATTAAATTGAGAAAACCATTCCAATATATCTGTGCCTAAGTCTATATATCTGTGAAATGGGGGGAGAGAGTTTGGACTAGCCTGGTTTTCCAGTCTCTCTTTTTTTTTAATCTGAAGGACTCTGCATAAAAATTTATTGAAAATCTTGAAGTATAAAAGAAAATCAGAGGAACTGAGGTTGCAGTAGAGGTGAGCCTCAAGGTTGCTAATGCTGACCTCCGCATCCCACTCCATCCCATTCCATCCTTCTGCTGCTCAGTGCCAATAAAGAACTTCTCCAGCGGCACACAGAACAGTTTAAAACAAAGCAGAGGTTCTCAAAATAGTGCGTGTAGGAATCCCCTGGGAACTTGCTAAAATAGCAGATTATTGTGCAGTCCCCTTACAAAAATAAAAAGCCGAGGAATTTGCCATTTACCTTTTTATTGAGGATTGGAGATTCAGAGCAGCACAATGATCACATCCTGAGCAATACCAAACTGAGTGCACTCTGAAGTATCCTCGGCTACCTTCTGTTACAGGTCAGGAAAAGATGGTGCATTCCCTGGTCCTCCACTGAGTCCCTGTCCTGGGGGGCCCTGGGCCAGTGATCTCGCTTTTTCTGATCTTTTCCATAAAGGAGGGCATCCATCATAATGCCCACCTCAAAGAACTGTCACCAGGACTAAGTGATCTACTTTACGTCAGTACTTAGAACAATGCCTGGAACAAGTGCAGAGCTCCACAAATATCAGTGCTTATTGTTTTTTAAGCAAAGCATGACACAGCTGCCTCCACACAGTGACATCCAGGCTGACAAATATCCCATGCGTCTCTCTAACTACTTCCTCTCCTGCTCCATGTTCTCTGGCCTGCCTCTTGCCTTTTTCAGTTGTGAGCCTTAGTTTCCCCATCTGTAAGATAGGGCTGGTTCTATTTCATTCAATACCAAACAGGACAGTCAAGTCAGGAAAAATAAATTTGAAGAGGGCCTGAAGACCTTTAGAAGAAAGGTCCTTTGTTACAACCCTGCAACATTATTTCGATATTTAGTATGTTAATATAATTTTCATCAGCATCATGGAAGGCCAATTTATTTATGTACACAGCTAGTGGAACAGAATGTGGAAAATGGTGGGCCGAGGTAAAACACAGGCCATTTCCCTGAATGAAAAGAAGCTCATAAGTCACAAGAGACAGACTGAGATGTGAAGGTCACTCACTTATTCACAGGAATAAATTATATTATACCATCAAGTAAGTTTCTTCAGCCAGTCATAAAGAAGAATACGGCTAAGTAATTTACTCACAAATGATGGCTATAAACCACTCACACTCTAACAAATCAAATCACATCACACACCCCACCTTGTCATGCTCACAGGGTTACCCAAGTAGGTGGTGGGAACAGAGACTCCACCACTTGATTGGCTTCTCAGTTCATGGAAAAGACCATGCCCCTTCATGGCAGAGGATCACCATGGAGCAGTTAAATTGCTCTTCAGGCCCAAACCACTCCACTTGGATTCCCTCTTTGCATATCAAGAATCACACCTCTGAAGCTGAGCGCATGGAGGAGGGAGCTGCAAGGCCTGTGCCCAGGCTTCCTGGAATTGCCCCGACATCTGATGCTCTGTTCAATGCAGTCCACGTTGCCACACTAACCGGCATGGAGAAACAGATGTGGGCAGATGTAAGCATCGCCATTTGGGGGAGCTGGGGGGCGAGGCAGGTCTTCCCAGGCACACAACAAGATGAAATAAAGAATCATAAGTAAATTAGGATACATTTTTTTTCATCATTTATTCTCAGATTGAAATTATATAATCCTGGACGTGTAAAAATCTTAGAGGAAATAACAGCTATGATTGACTGCATGCTGACTATGGGCCAGCCCAGCGGTAGGATTCTTGTCCCCATTTTACAGATGAAAGAACTAAACTCAGAGAGAATCATTCAATTGCTTAATATTACACATTGCAGTTAGTAGCAGTGCAGGGTTTTAAGCCAAGTTTGAGTCTGTGGAAGGCCCATGGCTGCAAGGAGGTTCCCAGGCTCTCTAACAGTCTATGATGCATCTCCAGGTAATTCATGATGACAAATACCTTTCCTCCTGGGTGCCAGCTCTGGTTGGCAGTAGGTCTGTTTTAGGATTCCAGGGCAGGGGGACTAGGGAAACTGAGACAGAAAACTGCCAATGAGCGGTGCCTCTCAGAGATCTGGTCTCAGCAAAAAGACAGCCATGATGGATTAAAAAATGCCTACCAAGAGTGATGGATTGGAGAATAAGGGCCAGATGTTAATTGCCTGACATTCCTGATTTAACCTAACCCCCTATGTTATAGATAAAGAACTAAGGACCTGAAGGATAAGTCGACTGGTCCAAATCCTGTGCTATTAAGTGATAGAGGAAAAGTTAGAATCGATGTCACCTGCTTGAGTATAGACCTTTTCCCACTACCCTAGGTTGCTGGTAATAAGGAATGATTCAATCCACTTGAATACCTCCTCTGACCTTACCAATGTGCAAACATTCAAACAATACAGAGAAATAAAGGATATAAATTAATTCCCCGTTACTAACTCCCATTCTTCTCTCCTCCCCGATGTGATCACTCTGAACACTTTGGAGTCTCCTGTAATTTATTTTCTATGCAGTAATAGACATTATAGATATTTGTATACAAATACAGAGCTTTAGAGCTTCATATAAATGTGGCCATATTACAGAAACTTCGTGGCAACTTTCACTTTTTAACTTTATAACTTTATCACCTTCTTCTTCATCGGGTAGTGAGTGCCTTTTAGAGCGCTACATAGTAAAACCACCTTTTGAGAGGATGTGATATAATTTGCAAAAATTTAGATGCTTGTCCCCTAAAGTTATCTTTACTCAGAAAGAGTACACCTAACGATCTAACCATTCTTTGGAAAAATATTTTTAAAAAGCACTCTTGACTGCTTTAGAGATTCTCAAGCCCAAATCCTAAGATTAAGTTCTGGTGCGCCCCCAACCCCTTCATAGACCTCTCCCTATTCATCATCAATTTCCTTCCATTTTCTCTCGCAAATAGCTCTTGAAGCTTTCCACGCCTCTCATTCTCCACCACCACCATCCTACCTAGACCAACCTGTGGTCTCCCTTCATTGACTGCACCGTGACTCCCAGAGGCCTTCCTCTTTCTCCTGGGGCCCCTTCTCGTTCATTCTCCACCCTGAGCTACTACCACTATAATCTTTTGTAGCATTATCAGTTTATTGTATTCTTTCAATAATACGAGCTCATTTTTTTTTGAGATATTTCACAATTTTCAACTTTTGATCTGCTCTCGCCCCCATATTTCCAAGCAAATTCCTGAATGTTTTAATTTGTAGCCAAATCAAGACTTGGGAAAAGTACCTCATTTTGTACCAAGCTCTTTGTTTATGGGAAATTTGGGGGTGTTCATTTTATGAGGAATATTAACTCAGGCAACTGACTATCATTTGTGTTAAGGCAGACCTTTTCTCTAGAACTTTAAAGTGTTACTAATCTTCAAGAATTATCTATTTACCTCATAACATTTTTACATAACACCATAAATTTTTATTCTTTTTTTGAAGCACTAAAATTAAATCCATTGTTCAAGATGGCTAAGAAGAAAGTATAAGCATTTATATCAATTATTGTTGAGATGTCATTTATTGTTGATTTTCTTCTCAGCAAGCATCCATGATGTTTCATTTGTTTCTACAAATTGACATGATAGGATGTTGAGCAGCAGGTTGATATTGCCTTTTGTTTTCAGTGGAAATATTTGGAAAGTTACATTTTCTAGTTCACAGCATGTCCACAGTGCCTGCCCATTTGACCCAAAAAAAGTGGTATTATTGTGATGGATAAATTGAGCAAGGCTGTCACTCTAAAACTGAAAGTGGCAACAGAAAACCAGCAACTAATAACGCATAACAAGAAAGAACCAACTGGATAAACCTGTATTTAGAAAGAAAGCAATTTACTACCTCCTGCTAAAATGACCAAAAGTTGAAAACTAATCCATGGCCTCCAAACTCATTGATGAATTATTCTCTCAAATTCTTTGATAAAGGCTCAAATCAGCTATGGACCCCCTCAAACATTTCATGATAAGAACTTTCTTTTGTTGTTGTTTTTTTGTTTGTTTGGTTGTTGTTGTTTTTTAATTAATTTCAAGGAGGAAGGGAGAGGGAGAGAAAGATAGAAACGTCAATGATGAGAGAGAATCATTGATTGGCTGCCTCCTGCACACCCACGACTGGGGATCAAGCCTGCAACCCAAGCATGTGCCCTGACCAGGAATCAAACCCGTGACCTCCTGGTTCATGGGCTGATGCTCAACCACTGAGCCATACTGGCCTGGCAGAACTTTCTTTTGTTTTATCATGTTACTGCAATATATTAGTAGAGCCAATAAATGAGTTCAATACCAAGCAGAAACT
This sequence comes from Eptesicus fuscus, assembly GCF_027574615.1. NCBI lineage: Eukaryota > Metazoa > Chordata > Mammalia > Chiroptera > Vespertilionidae > Eptesicus > Eptesicus fuscus. The sequence continues at coordinate 36,199,539 of NC_072483.1, read as the reverse complement.
ATCTTTTAGAACAGAGGTTTGCAAACATTTGTTCTACTATTGCCAAATAAATTTTATTTAATTCTGCACACCCTGGAACATTTTTTATATATAATATTTTTTCATATGATTAATTAATTGCAAAAGATGTCATTCCTGGAACATTATAAATATTGATATTTTAAAAATAAAATGTCCCATCACTCGTTTAGGTGTTTTTAATGAAACACAAATACCATAATAATTTCAGACCCATCATTTTCATTAAAAAAATAAACAGTTGGAAATTTTATGTTATACTTTTCTCTCTCCTGAAATAGTTTTATTCCTCTTCCTCTATAGAATGTCATCCTAAAATAATATATTTTATGCTTGAAAGTCTCTTTTTGATTGCCCTATTATAATTCTCTGCAAATATATAGTATACTTGTAAGGATATATAATTTATTTTTAAAAAATAGGTTTTTACTGATTTTTAGAGAGGGAGAGAAACATTAATGAGAGAGAAAAATCCATTGACTGTCTTCTACACACCCCTTACTGGGGATCAAGCCTGCAACCCTGGACATGTGTCCTGATCTGGAATCAAACTGGCTACCTTTTGGTGAATGGGATGATGTTCAACCAATTGAGCCATACTGGCCAGGACTATCTATAATTTATTTTAAAAGAATTTATGTGACTATATGCTCTTGTTAAAGCAACAATGTTATTATAATGCACATACTGAATAAAGTTTAAATATTTCTTCTAGATTTAGTTGCCACTTCATTTATTATTGATAAATAATTTATCAAAACCTCAAAAATATATGATAAATGTTACCAATAGTAATCCTAAGAAGTAAAATTTTATTATAAACCCACTTCTGAATAAATTAATGTGAGTTGTTTATGAGACCTTGGCTAAAGGAGCTGTCCAGTCAACCTTTGTTTGGTACCAGGGGTGTTGCACTGTGGCAGTCCACCAATGTAAAAATCCAGAAAGGTGTTAAGATTTTCTCTTGGGAAATATGAGAGGGAAAAGATGGAGGTGGGTAAGGGCAAACCAAACCATTGGTAATTTCTCAGGCAGTTTGAGAAAAGAGAGCATAGAATAGATTCCCTTAAACTTATTTATAAGCATGTACCCCTTTGTGAATGCTGGTTTGAAGACCACTGCTTTATTTTATATATATATATATATATATATATATATATATATATATATATATATATATATATATACTAGAGGCCTGGTGCATGAAATTCATGCACAGTGGGTGTGTCCCTCAGCCCAGCTTGTACCCTCCCCAAACTGGGACCCCTCGAGGCATGCTCAACTGCCCGTTTAGGCCCGATCCTGGTGGGATCGGGCCTAAACGGGCAGTTGGACATCCCTCTCACAATCAAGAACTGCTGGCTCCCAACCGCTCGCCTGCCTGCCTGCTTGATTGCCACTAACCACTTCTGCCTGCCAGCCTGATCACCCCCTAACCACTCCCCTGCCAGCCTGATCAACTCCTAACTGCTCCCCTGCCAGCCCGATTGCCCCTAACTGTCCTCCCCTGCAGGCCTGGTTGCCCCCAACTTACCTCCCCTGCTGGCCCAGTCACCCTTAACTGCCCTCCCTTGCCAACCTGGATGCCCCCAACTGCCCTCCCCTGCAGGCCTGGTTCCCCCCAACTGCCCTCCCCTGCAGGCCTGGTCCCCCCGCAACTGCTCTCTTCTACAAGCCTGGCACACTTAACTGCCCTCCCCTGCTGGCCTGATCACCCCCAACTGCCCTCCCTTGCAGGCCTGGTCCCTCCCAACTGCCCTCTCCTGCAGGCCTGGTCCCCCCCCCAACTGCCCTCCTCTACAAGCCTGGCACCCTTAACTGCCCTCCCCTGCTGGCCTGATTGCCCACAACTGCCCTCCCCTGCTGGCCACCTTGTGGTGGCCATCTTGTATCCACATGGAGGCAGCCATCTTGGGCCACATGGGGCAGCCATCAAGGTCAACTTGCATATTACTCTTTTATTAGATAGGATAATTTATATATAAATAATTGTATATAATTTATATATAAATAATTATATAATATTTATATATAATAAATTATATAGAGATATTTATAATTAATATAATTATATATAATTTAGCTTATATACATATAAGCTAAATAGAGAAGAAAGAGCTCAGGGAAAGCTAATTGGTATAGAATGTAAACACATATCAGAATGATCTGATCTGTGAGAGGTGAAAAATGAAGAAAATAGGTAAAAGAGCATCCTTAGGGACTCCATTTCTCCTCCTGCTCCAGGTAGGAAAAAATATAGGAAGCTGATGGTCACAGTGTCCCCGGCAGTCAGCAGGTAGGAGTCTGTGCCCAGGACAGTAGAGAAGCCGTCTGGAGAGAAAGGTTGAGTGGAAGTTGGAAATAGCCTTCATGTAAGTTGGAGGAAGAAGGCAATGTGCAAATGGTCATTCTTATACAATCGATCAAGATGTAATTAATTTGGAGAATAGCTGTTTTGTGAAAATTAAGGTGATATCTGTATGGACTGTGTGTTGTTTCCCCTTAAAATGTATGTGTTGAAGCTCTAAACATCAGTATAACTGTACCAGTATTTAGACATGGGACCTTTAAGGAAATAAAGTTATGGTCATAAGAGTTTGGTCTGGACCTGATAGAATTAATGCCCTTATAAGAAGAGACACCACCTGGCTAGTGTGGCTCAGTGGTTGAGCATCAACCTATAAACCAGGAGGTCGCGTTCGATTCCTGGTCTGGGCACATGCCCAGGTTGCGGGCTTGATTCCCAATAGGAGGCATGCAGGAGGCAGCCTATCAATGATTCTCTCTCATTATTGATGATTTCTATCCCTCTCTCCCTCTGCCTTCCTCTCTCTGAAATCTTATCTAATAATAGACAAATATGCAAATTGACCATACCCCCAACACACCCATGAGCCACGCCCACAAGCCACGCCCACCATCCAATCAGAGCGAGCATGCAAATTAACTCAAACCAAGATGGCTACAGCCACAGAGAGCAAGGTTTCCTAGGTAACAGAGGAAGCCAAGCTTTCCACCTGCCCTGGCCAGGCCTAAGCCTCCACTCAAGCTACAAAGTTTCAATTATAGAAGGTAAACAAATTCAAACAAATGGCGGCAGAATGGAGCTTGAGAGAGCAGGCCAGGATTGCCGGCAACAACAGGGGAAGCAAAGCTTTCCGCACACCCTGGCCGGGCCTACCCGCTTAAGGCAACAAAGTTTCAATTATAACCCCAACACAAATGGCTGCCAGCCACACGCGGAGGGAGCCCCAGGCTTGGCTCCGCTCCAGGCTACAAAGTTTCGATTGTAGAAGGAAAATAAATTCCAGATACCAGGGCCTCCACTTGGGTTGCCAGGGGGCGTGGCCAGCCTGCAAACCACCACAGGCCCCTTGCTCAGGCTGCCCCACACCCCAAGGGAACCCCCACCTGATCCCAGATGCCCTTCAGGGCAAACCAGCTGGCCCCCACCCCTGTACCAGGCCTCTATCCTATCTAATAAAAAGTAATCTGCAGATTGATCATCACTGCAACACACAATATAGCTGCCCCATGTGGTCAAAGATCCTGCCCCCATGTGGACACAAGATGGCCACCACAAGATGTCCAGCAGGAGAGGGCAGTTGGGAGGCACATGGCCTGCAAGGGAGGGCAGTTGAGAGGGACCAAGCCTGCAAGGGAGGGCAGTTGGAGGTGATCAACCCTGCAGGAGAGGGAAGTTAGGGTTGACCAGGCCGGCAGAGGAGGGAAGTTGGGGGCAAACAGGCTGGCAGCAGAGTGGTTAGGGGGTGATCAGGCTGGCAGGCAGAAGTGGTTAGGGGCAATCAGGAAGGCAGGCAGGCAAGCAGTTGGGAGCAAGCAGTCCTGGATTGTGAGAGGGATGTCCCATATTGGCGAGGGTACAGGCTGGGCTGAGGGACAACCCCTCTCCATGCACGAATTTCGTGCACCGGGCCTCTAGTCAATCTATAATAATAAAAGCGTAATATACTAGTTATACCAGACGTCCTTCCAGTTGAAGCCAGGGCTGTGAGGGAAGCCCAGGTCCCGGGTGCCATCTTTGACCACATAGGAGCAGCAATCTTGGGTGTTGGAGTGATGGTCAATTTGCATATTACTCTTTTATTAGATAGGCTATTTTATTGATTTCAGAGAGCAAGGGAGAAGGAGAGATAGAAACATCAATGATGAGAGAGAATCATTGACTGCCTGCCTCCTGCATAACCCCCACTGGGAATCAAGCCCATAACCCAGGCATGTGCCCTGGCCCAGAATTGCACTGTACCTCCTGGTTTATATGTCAATGCTCAACCATGCCAGCCAGGCTGAAGACACTGCTTTAAAATATTGATCGTTCTTCTCTTCTAATCAGCCTCCTAAATCAGGCAAAGTTGACCAGAATGTGATGTGATCAGAGTTTACCTTTTTGACTGTGTGTATCTATTTGGGTAAGATTGAACATGCTCTCCAAGAAATGTATCTCCTCCTCATTGTTATGATTCTTCCATACTATTAATACAAGGCCATATACCTTGTGAATATGGAATAATAATTCATTAATAATTATTTCTATGATAATCTCATTAATTAAAACTTTAGCTTCATGAAAATCTATACAGTTAAACTGAGTAAGGAAGAATCCTTGGATTATGACAGTGTAAAAGCAAAAGAGATTGATATTTAATACATTTAAAATTACTTGTCTGCTCCATGTTATGTACGTCACACACACACACACACACACACACACACACACACACACACACACACATATTCTGGTTATATTCTGAGTACAGCTCAGTACTAAGCAAAATGAAGGAGTCAGAAAATAATGGCAGAGATTACAGCAAGGTTACAGTGGGGGCAAGGGGAAAAGCTGTTCCTACAGAATAATAGGTTTTAAATTGGAGATCTTTACTTAAAACCCTCAGGAAATAAAAAGGGTCAAAAAAAAGAGAGAAAATTGCACAAAGGTTATATTATTTTAAAAGACAATCTCGTTTCTCTTTCAAAAATTGCTGTATTTTTTGGAAGATGCCTTTGACAATGGATGCCATCACTTAAGGACCATTGTTCAATAAAAGGGTGGTCAAGAATTCTGAATTTCATAGCACTTAAATGTTTCTACCAGTTTATAGAAAATGGTGCAGTTTTTACCAAATTTGATTTAAATAACTGAAAACTCAGAAATGTACATGAATAAATTAAACTAATTCTTAATTTTTTTTATTATTTTTAATCAGGAATATATATTTGTAGAATATTGTTTTGAAGATATAATCCATTTAAAACTTTATTGAGTCTAACATCCTAAGTGAAATCACGTGATGACTTTAAAAGGTGAGGAGTCTACTGTCTTCAGTGGCAGGAAAAACAAACAACGTAATCAGGGATAGCCTCTCAATATCGTTTTATTTTTACACATTCACTAATGAGAATGCTCTTAATATTGATAGCATTAATATTGATATTAAAGTTTTCTAATGTCAATCAGAAGAGTAATGTGTTTTTATTTCTTATATATGTATGAATTAAAAAGTAATGCATTAATAAATAAGAACTCAAACTTAGTCAATATATTCCATTCATGATAATTGTAATTAAGACATGGGATTAATGAAAGCTCTTGCATTGTTTACTAAACAGCTATATAAATGGAACCTTGTTTCATAAATCTGTTATTTAGGAATCACATGCCTGATGTATGGTATTCTCTCAATTTCAAAATAATTAATTATTTTTTGTGATAGTCATTAGCCTACTTAGTCTATAGCTGTCATGTGCACAGCACAGCAGAGGAGCCAAATTCAATAGACACTAAAGGCACAGTTTCAAGTGGACTCATGCTATAGGATTTTATGAAACGAAAACAAAAGGTGGAGTAAGGGAAGAGAAGTCAGAATGGCAACCACAATCTTATGATGGAGGTCACCCATGCTTCAACCAGTTTCGTGGTGCTTAATACTGTTGCAAAAGTGAAAATTATGCTTTAAAAATTAAGTAAAAAATACAACTACTTAGGCAAAATTAAATTGTGTGAAAGATAATATGAGACCAGAAGAAGACAAGAGGCTGAGTCCAAGAAAAAGAATACAGGGGTTGCTGGAAGAATTAGGCAAAGGTCACAGATGAAGCACAGAGAGAATGGCAGAGAATGTGACAGTTATTTCTAGTGAATATTCAAAGTAGGAGAGAGGTTAAACAATTCAAACTGGTTTTCTTCTGTTTGTATTTCACCAAAACTTATTATTTAGGAGAAAGCCTATGATTTACATTGAAATTTTGGTGGTTGCTTATTCCAGATTGGACTAATAGCTGACATTTTAGGGAAGTTTACTATGAACCAGACACTAGCATCATGATTTTACACACATCATGTCATTTAATCCTCACAACAACTCTAAGAGATGGGCAATAGTATTATCCCTATTTTATGGGGCTTAGAGCTGTTACTTAACTTGGTACATGGTAAGGTCATGTAGCTAGTTTAAGTACCTGAGGTATGACTTTAAACTCATTTTTCTTTAAATCCAAAGCTCTTAAACCTCTAGGCTACTGAGACTGCAAGATTAGTGAAATTCAAATACGCCTTTAAAATCCAAGTGCAAATTTCATTTACTTATAATCACCAATTGATTCCATTAAAGCACCAAGTCTTAATTAAACCAATAGTTAAATGTGTATGGTGTGAGCAGAAGGATATTTTGTAGTCTTTCCCCCACATTCATTTTCCCTAATAAAGACATTTAGCTGGGATTTTAGCTTTGACAAATATTATATGAGCATATAAATATCTAAACACGTGTGTACATATGTTTTCAAATATAAATAAATGTATATAAATATCTGCACATGCATTTAGATAAATACATGTAGATAAATGTATGTAAAGACACACTTACAGATAAATACACACATTTATATGTGAAAAGGGTTTTACATCTTTATATCTGTCAGTACCCAAATCAAAAAAATAGATTGAATTTAAACCAAGTTTTAAAATTCCAACATGATTTTGAGAGAAATAATCAAAATAATTTAACAGTTCAACTAAATAAATAAACAAAAAGAAAGGTATTTTGCTTTATTAGACATAAAAATATTATAAAGCTTAGATAATTAAAACACTGTGATGAGATAGATCAATGGAAGATAATAGTAAGGCAGCAGACACTGCTGTTGCATAAACTATAGGGTAAAAAATACCATAGAGCCCAGCCAGTGTGACTCAGTGATTGAGTGTAGATTTATGAACCCCTACATCATGGTTCGATTCCCAGTCAGGGTACATGCCCAGGGTTGCGAGCTTGATCCCCAGTGTGGGACACGCAGGAGGCAGCCAATCAATGATTATTTCTCATCATTGATATTTCTATCTCTCTTTTCCTCTCCTTTCCTCTCTGAAATTAATAAATATATTTTAAGAAAATACCATAGAACAATGGAAAAGACCTAGATTGTTTGTTAAGTAATACAGAGGAAATAGAATACTTGTGGAAAAAATAAAGTTAAATTGTTGCATTTGTAAAGATATAAAGAGGTTAGAAAATTCAGAAAATACTAATAAAATAGCTCTGAAATATGGTCAAAACATTTTTAATAATTATAAAGTTGATTAAATTTTTAATGAAAGAGTACAACTCTATGTTTTCCTTTGTAAATAAATTCCCTTAATGCACTTAGTCTAGTATTCTGCATAAATCTTGGACCATTAAACAATGTTGTTTATATAAGAGCTAGTGGCCCGGTGCACAAAATTCATGCACATTAAAAAGGGAATTAATTAGAGGAAATATTTTAATATTGCTATTTGCCCTTTCTCTATAATAGAAGTGTCAGAGATGAAAGAAAATTAGTAAAATGTATATGAAAATCTTCCTCCTGTCAGAGTCTGGGGCGCTCTGCGGGACCAAGAATCAAGTTCCCACTGACCCATGGACACCTCAAAATCACGCAAGACCCAAACCTAGCCGATCCCACCCCCATTGGGTGAGATCCAGACCCAGCCGACCCCACCCCTGTCAAGCCCTGCCAGGCTGGGGATGCGGCCTCAGGTCCCCTGGCCCAGGATGGGGGGCATGGCCTGAGGTCCCCCTATCCCAGTGCTGGGCGTGGGGCATGGCCTGAGGTTCCCCAGCCCAGTGCTGGGGCAGGGGGCATGGCCTGAGGTCCCCCAGCAAGCCCTGTTGGATAGGAGGGTATGCCTTGAGGTCCCAAGTCAAGCCCCAGTGAGCAGGGGTTGAGACCTGAGGTCCCCCGTCAAGCCCTGCTGGGCAGGCAGGGGGCACAGCCTCAGCTCTCCTGCCCTGGCCTGGCACCACACAGCCTCAGGTCCCTGATGATCACTCGTTACAGCTCATTATGGGAGCCCCGCCTCCACTGTGGGTGCAGCCATCTTGTGTTACAGGAAGCCAGCCTCCACTGTGCATGCTGCCATCTTGTGATGGTGTGAGGGTCAATTTTCATATTACCTCTTTATTATATAGTATTAAGGAGCATTTTTAAAGAATATGTTATAATCTTTTTCACTTGCCATAGTCTTTAAATTATATATATATAAAAATATATATATACATATAATTATATGTAAGTATATCTTAAAATATACATATTACTTGATGTCCTCATTTCTTCTGATACTTTATTAGAGCAAGGAGGCCACTTTTGCTATTTTCATAAAGAAAGGCTGTTCAAAATTGAGATGTTGGTAAAAAGTGTTGAATTTATGACAACCTTTGGCCAAACACTTTGCAAGGTCCTAGACGTCTGGCTGTGTCTCTCATTCCTGCTACAGATACACATAAAACAGGGCGAGAGAAAGCAGTCCCTGGGTTTGGTATCATCATCTTATAAGTTGGCTATGTCTTTGAAATACCATACCTATATTTGCCATTCCCTGCAGAAACTTTTTTAAGTATTGCAATTGGAAATAAATTATTTTCTTGATTTACTGAATTAGGAAGAAAATTGGTTTTGCACAAGCTTTTATTCCTCCTTCCTTCATGGAAGAAACTTTCCAGAATGAATGTGGTTTTTGAATATCAAAAGGACATTTTATAAAAGTGTATCTCTTTAACCCAAGTAACGATCTTAATAGGTTTATTTTCTGCTTATTGGCAATTTTTTTAATTGTGAAAATCTTCTAACAGATAAAAATATGAGCAAATTATACAAAGAGCACCCATATATCCATAATCTAATGTATTACAGATTTTAAAATTATTGATACTCTGCTTTTCTTGTTGCTGATGCATTTCATATCATTCCTTCCAAATTTCTTAGCTGGTTCTGTTTTGTAAGGAAAAACATTCCCTCATTAGCTATAGCTACTAGAAATGTGCTAACTTAAGGGAAATTTCCTATTTCCCTTAAGTTAGCACATTTTAGAGTAAAGAGTTGGTGTTAAAGTCATTTCTAATGGTAGTAATACGAGGACTTTTGTTTGTTTTTTTAAGCACTAATATAGGCTCATAGATTTGTATATATTAAATTGTGTGAATCAATTATAGTTATTATTTTTAATGTTTGAATTGTCCAACTTGAGGCAGTAGTAGCCCAAACTAAATATGCTCATTAAATTTTCTTTACTTACGTGTCTTCTTTTATCAAGCATAGGAGATGCCACTGCTATTATGATAACTTGCCACAACAAAAAAATAGCCATTTTCTTTTGGCTTGATTACCTGTTTCTCGTGGGGTGGCAGGCATGATTTGCTGGGAAGGGCTGTAGTCACAGGGAGTAGGAAATTGGGCCTATAGAGAAAGCTTAAAGGTTGAGTGATATCACAGTCACATTTACCAAACAGATGGCAAGGAGAGAAAGCTGAGATTAAACCAAAAGGGAAATATGGAGCTTTATTTTGACATGTTACTTTCTTTCCTAGATGCTAAGTATGATTTTTAATGGATACCTATAATTATTTTTTCTGCCACCCATAAAGTTAGAAAGAGCTTCCTGGAGTTTAACTCTTTCATTAACATTTCTATCTGGATTGAAGGGAGAAGTGAGTGTAAGCAATCTTATAAGCTTTTTGGTTTCTCAAAGTAAGATGCTTTGCAATGGAAAAATATCTCAAGACGGTATGAATATGTTCTAAAAAATTCCAAGGTGTTTTGTAAATTTATTGCCAAGTAAGTTTTAATAAAAACATAACTACAACATTTTGCTTCTCATTAAAAATTTTATTTATGTTTGGATTCAAACCCTCTACCATGAATGATTCATTTTCAATACTTAGGAGAAAATCAAACTATTTGTGTCATCTGACCAGTATTAGAGGGGTGAACATTTTCAGTGCAGAGAAATGTAATTCACCTGCACAATTCAGTTAAATAATAAGACAAACTAAATATGCTCATTAAATTTTCTTTACTTATGTGTCTTCTTTTATCAAGCATAGGAGATGCCACTACTATTATGATAACTTGCCACAACAAAAAAATAGCAATTTTCCAATTCACCAATATAAGAATGGGATGAAGGAAATCTAAGAAGGAAAGCCCCAAAGGTATAATTAAAGATGGAAATATTTGGTCCCTTACATTGACCATCAGTGGATTATATTCTACCCAGTGAAGTTTCAGGAGATGTATGTTTGAGTCTTGGAAGAGGAGGCTTGCATTCATTATTAACAGCAATAGTAATTTTTTTTAAAAAGTGTCAACACATTGTATCACCACATTCTGTTCCTAACATTTATAAATACAGTCTCTAAACTACAAATAATTTACCCTACATCAAATGAAACTAAACCAAACAAATAAAAGCAGACAATTACTTATATTTTATTCCTTACCTGTTAAAATTCTTCCACTTTTAGAAAATCTGCAAGTATAAAAGGATTGGTTGAATAAGATATCTTAAAGGTTCATGTACTTAATATGCTTCTTTTGCCAGAAACGGGAAGAGGGAGAATGAAGAAAAAAATAAAGAGGAAACAGCAACCTGCCAAAGGTCAAGGGGCTGCACTGTATTACTTAATTCAATAATACCACAATCAAGTTAGCCATTACTTCTTTATTATAGCATATCGGTACTTCTGAGAACACTAACAGTGAGAAATAAATGAACATGGCTTCAGATGCTGCAGAGGACAGTGGGAGGCCGGGTTTAATTCACCCTCATGAAGTCTTCTTGAATCATGTCACTGGTAGAATTTGTACTTGACTTTTGGGAACATAAAATGATCTTGCCACTGAGAACTAATTAAGAAATTTGGCCCTCTGTGACTGAGCTCATTTTGTTCAGGTTGACTGCATGTTCCAGTTTGACTCAAGATGCTCATTTAATGTATACTGTGACCAACTATTTTAGTTGAATTAAGATAATTGCCTAACTCGACACTGTCCTGATACATTCCAGAAGAATGACATTCAAAATGCTTAACTGAGATTGTTACCAAATCACCACTCCAAGTGTTGGAGAAGTTTGAAGTGCAAAAGTTAAAATTGTGTTTTGGAATGAACCCAAAGTAATCCCTGGTTACCATTAGCAAGCATAGAGGAGGGTGTGTCTTGAGCAAGTAACATGGATGGATCCCAAACATTAGGTTAAGTGAAAGATGGTAGGCACAAACAGTAGGTACTTATGATTCTACTTATATAAGGTTAAAGAACAGACAAATTTAATTTATGCTGATAGAATCCAGACCGGAAAATGGTTATTGACAGAGGAGGAGCATGAAAGAAACTTTTAGGGTGATGAAAATTTTCTATATCTTGATCTAGAATGGTGACTTGGGATATATATTTATAAAAATTCATTGAACCATACACTTTGTACAATTTACTGTATGAAAGTTATACCTCAATGAAAACCAAAAGAATTCTTCACAGATATCTAATTAAATAGTAAACTGATTAAAAATAAAAAGTCCAGATATTTTGGTCAAGGACCCCAAATACTTTTATCTTCACAATGCTATCATTTGGCTATTATAAGAGCTATGAGCTCTAGATTCTGGATCGAACTTGCCTTCTCTGTACAAATTCAGCAAGGGCATCAAGGCCTAGATCATCTGAGCAAATGTGGCACATTCAAGCCCCTGTGTCTTATCGTGTCAGGTGTGTTTTGAGCGGAGAAGTCAGGGAGTTGGTTTTCTGTGAGGCCAGAGCCACTAGCCTGGCCTCAGTAATTTATTTATGAAATAAGTATCTATTTATTGGGTGCTTTCTGTAAGCCCAATGCTATTGCAGGCATGGAAGATACATGAGTGAACAACTAAGATCCCTGTTACCATAGACCTTACATTCGAGATTAGGCATGAGAAGGAGACAAGCAACTTGATCATAAACACGCAAAAATACTCTCAGCTAGTGATGAGTGCTACCTAGGAGGGCCTGTAGCATATGGGGTGGTCAGAGAAGGCCTCTCTGAAGATGTGACATTTGATCAGTGACCTGAGTGATGAGGCAAAGCCAGCCTTGCAGAAAGCAGGAAAACTCTGAACCAGGTAGAGAGAGCAGCAAGTCAAAGCCCCCAGAGGGGAGAAAAAAACATGTTTGATGAATACAAAGAAGGCCAGGGAACTACTGGGGAAACTGAATAAGAAAAAATAATAGTTTGGGGAACCCCTTTAAATAGTTTAAGTTTAGTTCTAAATACAATGATGAACCATTGCAGGGTTTTCAGGGAAGGGATAGTACAGATGGGAGAAGTTAAATAGTTGGAGGGAGAACTGATCCAGCACGCATGGGTTAAATGGTGAAGAAGAGAGAACATGAGGAATGAAAAGTAACTGCTTTGTTTTAGAGCAGAGCACCTGATGGTGGTGAGGATGCTGCCTTTCACCAAGATGAAGGAAATTGAGCCAATTACAAATTTGAGGGAAACATGAGTTCATTTTGGACAGAATGAATTAAAGTTCCATTTTAGCCATATCACAAATGAACACATTTGACTTCAACAGATAAAATAGTACAACTTGAAGTATCTCAAAATCATCATTAAAGTTAAAAAAAATAACTTCAAGTTTATGCCTGAAAATGGTGGGCCAATTGTATTTTCTTTGAATAATGAGGATAGAATTTTAGGAATCTGGGATATTTCCAATGTCATCCTGCTGAATTCCTAAGATAGTACATACTAGAAGAAGAGATCAAAAAGGGAATGTACTCCTTGTTCTGTCATGTAAGAAAAGATTTCCAACTTTTTGGATGATTGCTGAGTAAAAGGTTCTGGAATTTTTAAAAACATAGCAACTAATAATGGTACTATAAAACAGCACTCTAAACCACTATTGGTAGAGATGCCTGTCAAATGTACTACAAATTAATTAAATTAACATTAAATGTGTCAGCACTTTGGCAAAGTTTAATCAGTTCCATTAATTTATTCAAAATTTATTTGCACAATTGCATAAAGATATTTATTTTAATATTGATTTAAAAACAATTCCAATCTACATAACTAGAAGATTGATGAAATAAACTATGGTTTCTGACCTAGCTGGTTTGGCTCAGTGGATAGAGCATTGCACTGCAGACCAAAGGGTCCCGGGTTCAATTTCGGTCAAGGGCACATACCTTGGTTGCAGGCTCCTCCCTGGCCCGGGCCCTTGTCAGGGCTCATGCAGGAGGCAACCAATCGATGTGTTTCTCTCACATTGACGTTTCTCTCTTCCTTTCCCTCTCTCTTCCACTCTCTCTAAAAATCAATGGAAAAATATCCTTGGGTGAGGATTAAATAATAATAATTAATAAACTATGGTTTCTTACACACAATGGAGTAGTACTTAGCCATTAAAAAGAAGAAATATTTATATGTAATTGACATAAAAATATATAATGTATAGGTAAGTGAAAATGTAAGTTATAACAAATACAATCTAACCTCATCCCATATAATAAGAGGAATATGCTAATTATCCGTTACACCGTGAGGCATAATGACTGACCGCATAACGACCAGGATCACAGAGCTGCAGGAGGGTGGGGCAGCAAACTACAAGTGAGTGGCGGAGAGCTACAGGATGGGGCAGGGCAGCAAGCTATGATGGGGGAGGGGGGAGCGTGGGGAGCTACAGGATGGTGGCAGTGACCTACTGGCGCATGTATTTGTGCGCAGGGCTACTAGTTTTAAATTAAAAACATTAGAGAAAAAAATCAACTTTGCTTAATTTTTTCTATGACTGGGATATTTCCATGTTGAGATTTTTGCAGTAAACACACATTACTTTTGTAATAGAAAAGAACCATAAAAATATTTTTCAAAGTCATCCAATGCAGAATTCATATGAAGCAGAGTGTATGAAACTTAGCCTTTCAGTGTTAGGAATGCTAAAATAAATGTCACAAGACCCAATATAGTTTTGAGGGACTGTGGCTTTTGCTAAAAATATTAAGATTTTTAGTATAAGCTTGAAGCTAGACTTACAAGAGATGTAGACAAGATCTGTGCTTAACATCTGAGCACACCCTCTTTCTCCTCTATCTGGTATAATTTCCCCTGACCAGACTGTTGTCCTAGCTGAGATGTCACAGGGGTCAGAGATTTTCTGAAGAGTTCAATGACTGTGGGAAGGCAACCACTTGGTTTTCTGGTTTTAATTATTTTATGAAAGATTATAAATATAGGCCATAAAAATATAACTTCACAAGAAGGACTTATATTATCAAAATTATTTTGAAGGGAAAAAAAGTACCATTGAAATGTCAGTTCTCCCAAAGTTAATTTATACATCTCATGCAATTTCAGTTAGAATCTCAAAAGAGCTTCTCTTAACTAAATTCCTTTCAGAAGAGCAGCTGTCTGAGAATATTAGAGTTCATTATGAAAAAGTAGAATAGGGAAAGGAGGGCCTGCTTTTCCAGAAATAAAACATACTATAAAGCCATTGTATTCAAGGGTATTTTCTTGACTTGAGAAGAAAGAAAAAAATAGACCACTTGGATTGAATAAGAGAGAAGAAATAAATCCCAATATACTTGACATATATTTCATTTCAATGTGAAAAATGTGTTACAAGTGGTGCTGCCAAAAGTGGCTGCTCATCAGAAAAAGTAAAGGTGGATCCCTACCTCACCACATGTACAAAAATAAACTCCAAATGGATTCAAGACTTGAGTGTAAATCATAAAACAATAACAAGCTTGTAGAGCCCTAGCCGGTTTGGCTCAGTGTATAGAGCATCGGCCTGAGGACTGAAGGGTCCCAGGTTCGATTCCAGGTCAAGGGCATGTACTCGGTTGCAGACTCGATCCCTGGCCCTGGTTGGGGTGCATGCAAGAGGCAGTCAATCGATGTGTCGCTCTCACATTGATGTTTCTCTATCTCTCCCCGTCCCTAACACTCTCTCTAAAAATCAATGGAAAATATCCTCAGGTGAGGATCTATAATAATAAAAGTGCAATATGCTAATTAGACCAGACGTCCTTCTGGATGACCTTCCAGATGAAGCTGAGGCTGCAAGGGAAGCCTGGGTCCTGGGTGTCAGAGGGAAGCCGGTGCTGGCAGCCAGGGGAAGGAAGGCCTACTCTTGCACGAATTTCATGCATCGGGCCTCTAGTTAAAAAATAAAACAAAAACAAAAAAGCCTGTAGAAATTTAGTATATTTATTAACTAAGGGTTGGAGAGCTATATAGCAAAAACAGGAGATCTACAAACTATAAAAAACATATTTGACTTCATAAAATTAAAATATACTTCAATTGCTGAAAAAATGTAAGAAAACAATACTTGAATGCATATAAAAATAATCTGTTACAAGTCATTATTTTTAAAAACCAACCAATTCCAATTTAAAAATGGGGAAGGATATAAATAGGCAACTTAAATAAGAGTTAATCCAAATGATCAACAATCATATCAAAGATGCTTAGCAATCAACATAAAGAACCAATAAGCTATTAATTGGCTAATACTAAAGAGTGAGAACAAGTATTTCTTGAGAAATATATTGTAATAAGTAGCCTCAAACACTGCACTTGACATGTAAGGAAGGCATAAAGTTAGTGAAAAATCCTAAAACAAATGCCGAGTACCCATGAAAAGATCAGCATGTGTGATATACCATAAATATAGATGTATATGGAAACATGATATAGTGAAAGGATGGTCACCAAAATATTAATTGCAGTTATCTCCAAATGTTGAGATTTCAGGTGAAGTTAGAGTTATATTTATATCTGTTCAATTTTTTTTCCAATTTGTTTAATGATAAATCATCAATAAAAATTTGTTACAAAACAAATTCTTATGAAACTCAAAAACCATTCAAATATACACTTCTTTAAATTTTCTTTCCCTAATTTCCTGTCTAATTCAAGTTTGGTTGGATTGGTTTTATTTTAATGGGGTTGAGGGAGTGTGGAGGGGGATTAGAAATAAGTGGACATGTTCACCAAGGAACAAGGGCCGATTGGGTATCCTTGAATGAGATTCGGACAGAATGACATAATACTCACTAAAAGTTTCCATTTCATCCCTTCTCATTCCTATTTTAGTAACCTTTGACATTTGGAGAAACAAAAGCTTACAGTCATTTTTGCTCTTCTCTCTCCCCAGGGCCTTCTACAATTATCAGAGAATATTTGCATCATTGAAAGCAATAACTTCCCTAACCTGCCTTCTCTTTTCCCACTTGGAGTCCAAAAGAAGACCACAGAATGCAGTGACAAGTGAGTCTTCTCTTTGAGATTCTATTTAAGATTCATCCTCCTTGTTGAAGTTTAAAGTTATGGGTCCCCCACCCCACCCCAGTATCATCCCAAGCTGAAATCTGGTCTGACACCATCTACCCGGCTTGCTTATAAAGACTAGTTGTAATGAGGCACAACGTGGGCTACAATATAAGCCTGTGTTACTAATAACAAGTGGGATGTACAGCACTGAAGGACAAGAAATGCCCTTTATTCCCATTTACGTTACCGGAAAAATAGACATACATAGGACCAGTGCCATGTTAAGTTTTGTAAGGCAATAAAAGTGTTTTGAATTCCTAGACATCCTACGAATTTCAGTTTTATAAAATGTGCCATCTATCTTCTTTTTCCTCCCTCAAATCTTTTAGCCTCACACATTTAGCCTTGTCCAGAGGCCAGGGAGGGTTCCCAGCATATGCTTACGCAAGAAGAGGGATGCTTGCCTTCTTTCCAACCTTGCCCCCGCACTCTCCTCACGCAAAGCTGAGAAGCAGAAACACTGTACAGATCCTCCGAACCTCCTGTGAGCAAATCCCAAAGGAGTTCAGAGCGGTGAGGAGGGTTGGAAGTACACAGAGAACCAGGAAGCGTGCTCCTTCTCCAGCCAACTCTTCCCAAGAGCCAATCCCTCTGGTCTCCATGGATACCTTTAACTATGCCCAGAATGCGACCCATCGGCCTCTTTCCCCATTGTTGTATGGAAAAGCAGTCCAGGCACACAACAGCCAGGACTCTGTTCAGTCATCCTGTTGAACAGATATTGGGTGATCGGGGGCTGCCAGAATTTGTCTTAGTTTAGTACATGTTTATTGTGTGTCCACTGCTTGCAAGGTTCTCGACTGGTGGTAAAGAGGTGAGTAAGCCAAAGTCCCTGACCAGGACTGGATGGTTTTCTATCAGCATAGTCAGATAAACAGTAAAATAATAAGATACGATCATTACTATAAGAGAGGCACAATCAAAGCTTGATGGAGAGTAGGGAAGGGGCAATTTAGTTATTCTTTCTGAAACAGGAAGTTGGGAAACAGAAGTGGAGAACTTCTGAGAAAGGTAACTTTAGAACCATGATTAAAATACAGGAATTACCCTGGCCTGTTTGGCTCAGTGGATAGAGTGTCGGCTGAGGAATGAAGGATCCCGGGTTCAATTCTAGTCAAGGGCAGGTACCTCGGTTGCAGGCTCGATCCTGAACCTTGATCGGGAGGCAACCAATGTGTCTCTCTCACGTTGATGTTTCTCTCTGTGTGTCTCTCCCTGTCTTTTCCACTTTCTCTAAAAAAAAAATCAATGGAAAAATATCCTCAGGTGAGGATTAATAAAAAATCTAATATAATAAAGAGATAGCCCTAGCTGGTTTGGCTCAGTGAATAGAGCATTGACCTGCAGACTAAAGGGTCCCAGGTTCAATTCCAGCCAAGGGCAGATGCCTGGGTTGCAGGCTCAATCCCCAGTAGGGGACATGCTGGAGGCAGCCGATCAATGATTCTCATCATTGATATTTCTCTCTCTCTCTCCCTCTCCCTTCCTCTCTGAAATCAATAAAGAAATATATACTTTTAAAAAAAGAGGTAATATGCAAATTGACTATCACTCCAACATACAAGATGGCGGCCCCCATGTGGTCAAAGATGGCCGCTCCCATGTGGACACAAGATGGCCACCACAAGATAGCCAGCAGGGGAGGGCAGTTGTGGGCAATCAGGCCAGCAGGGGAGGGCAGTTGGGAGGGACTAAGCCTGCAAGGGAGGGCAGTTAGGAGTGACCAGGGTGGCAGGGGAGAGCAGTTAGGGGCAACCAGGCCTGCAGGAGAGGGCAGTTGGGGGGACCAGGCCAGCAGGGGAGGGCAGTTAGGGGTGACTGGGCCAGCAGGGAGGGCAGTTGGGGGCGACCAGGCTGGTAGGAGAGGGCATTTAGTGGTGACCAGGCCAGCAGGGAAGGGCAGTTAGAGGCAATCTGGCCAGCAGGGGAGGACAGTTAGGGGTGACCAGGCCTGCAGGGGAGGGCAGTTGGGGGCAACCAGACCTGCAGGGGAGGACAGTTAGGGACAATCGGGCTGGCAAGGGAGCAGTTAGGCATTGATCAGGCTGGCAGGGGAGTGGTTAGGGGGTGATCAGGCAGGCAGGCAGAAGCAGTTAGGGGCAATAAGTCAGACAGGCAGGCGAGCGGTTGGGAGCCAGAAGTCCTGGTTTGTGAGAGGGATTCTAGATTGGAGAGGGTGCAGGCTGGGCTGAGGGACACATACCCCCACTGCACAAATTTCGTGCACTGGGCCTCTAGTAAATAAAATAAAATACAGAAATATTTGAAGCAAAGAAGTGGAGCCCAAAGGGGACTGTTTCAGCTGCAAGAACATCACATGCAGAGAGATACACAGCTTGCAAGGACACGGCATGGGAAGTGATAAGTAGTTTTGTGTCAAGAATGTGTAGGGCAAACATGGGAAAAGCCTGTAATTGTAAACAGCTCCAGCTTGCGAGTGGCCCCTTCATCTTGTTAAAGAGCCACTATGGGCTTTTTAGGAAGGGACAGACATAAACAAAGTTTTGGAAATAAAAGAATTGTTACAATGGGAAGACCCAATCAGAGTAATAATGGTGTGTGGGGTTGAGTTATTGGTGCTATTTTGAGTCAGGGAATATAGTTGAGGAGCTAGAATTCCATCAGGTGGAAATGATGGGAGCCTGGATCAATCTTGGGTGGAGATAATGGGACAGGTAGGGAAATATTTGTAAGATAGAAGAGGTTTAACTTGCCAACTAAGGGTGAAAAGGGAGTGGAGGAAGAAAGCAGCTTGATTGTCTTTGTTGGATTGCAAATTTTGAAAGACACTGATATCTTCTTCAGCTCATCAGACAGCAAGATTTATGTTGTAGAAATCTTGGGAAACTGGGAGACTGTTACACTGAGAGTAATTTTGATGATTCAGTCATGACCCCCAACACACTCTTTGGTTGATGTAGATGATATTTATGACGTTTGGCATTGTGTATTATAATAAATGAGACCATTTCATGGAAAACTGTTCCCTAGTATGAAAATGGCATGTCCAATTGGCAAAACTATAGAATTCCCAAGTAAGGTATCTCCAAGCAGTAGCATACATTTTCAGGACTGCTTGAGATACTGTGACAAGATTCCAATACCTCATACAGAAATAAGCCCGACGTGTCAGGATAAACACAACAGGTATAGACCCACTACAATACCAAAATAAACATAGAGCTCTGGCATCTAAAATCCTTCCTGTAACAGCAACGTATTGAAAGGGGAGAGGACCAATGAACCCCCAAACCCAACATAAGCCTTGTCTTCTTTCTTGATTCCTTTGTATTTTCCGAGTCAAAACAGACATCTAAATGGGACTATATACAATTAAAAATCATGGCTAGAGTTTCCTAACCAAAGAACAATGGTTGGTCATTAATACTTACATTCCTGGGAAAGTCACGTATGTCCTTTTGGAAGAGGCTTACATTCTTAAATGTCACAATAGTTCTGCTTTCATTTTGATCTGATACCCTTTATACTAACTAAGTTTATTATTTGGAGGTTTTCTTAAGTACATTGCTGTGAGTCTCTTATGTAACCCTTTAGAATAAACTAGAATTTTTTTGCCTTGGATCAAGCAGGCTTTGGACCACTACTCCACGTCCTCATCTTTCTATGTCAGGAAGAACAAGAAACAATTCCAGCTCTCCGCTACACACAATCCCAGCTCTTCCACTTACCACATTTGTGACGCTGAGCAAAGCCATCCAATCTCTTTGTACCTCAGTTTCTTCACCTATAAAAAGGAATAGTCACGGTACCTAATTGTGGAGTTGTTATGAAGCGTTAAAAAGTTAATATGTCATCAACAAATCAACAAATGACAAGTGCTGGCGAGGATGCAGAGAAAAAGGAACCCTCGTGCACTGCTGGTGGGAATGCAGACTGGTGCAGCCACTGTGGAGAGCAGTATGGAGATTCCTCAAAAAGTTAAAAATTGAACTCCCATTTGACCCAGTAATCCCACTTCTGGGAATATATCCCAAGAAAACAGAAACACCAATCAGAAAGGATATATACACCCCTATGTTCACAGCAGCATAATTTACAATAGCTAAGATTTGGAAACAGCCTAAATGCCCATCAGCAGATGAGTGGATTAAAAAGCTGTGGTACATCTATACAATGGAATACTACGCTGCGGTAAAAAAGAAGGAATTCTTACCATTTGCAACAGCATGGATGGAACTGGAGAGCATTATGCTAAGCAAAATAAGCCAGTCAGAGAAAGATAAATATCACATGATCTCACTCATATGTGGGATATAATGAACAACATATTCTGATGAACAAAAATAGATCCAGAGACAAAGAAACACTGAACAGACCGTCCAACTGCTGAGAGAAGGCAGGGGGCGGGGGGGAGTGGGGGCGGGGAGCGGGGTAAGAGATCAACTAAAGAATTTGTATGCACGCATACTAGCATAACCAATGGACACAGACACTGGGTGGTGGGGGCTTGTCCTGGGGGGTGAGGGTGGCGGGGGGGGGGATGTCAATTGGGAAAAAAGGAGACATATGTAGTATTTTAAACAATAAAAAAAGAATTTATTTTTATGACTAAAAAAAAGTTCATATATATGAAGTACTTCGACCAGTATCTGACATATAGTAAGCCACAAATAATAGTTGTCGTTATCGTGACCTTTATTGGTGTTGCTTCTTTATTCTGTAATTTTCTCCCCCATGTGGGCAATAGAGCAGTTGCATTGAAATGCATAATTTAAGTGCATAATTTAAAATAATTAAAGAATAGATTATTAGCAATTTTTTAAAAAGATACCTCCTCCCAATTTTTACTTTATCCACTGGTGCCTGGTTTCTATCTGCCTACACCTTGGCTCTGCCCTTGGAGGAGACAAAACTCAATCTATAGGGAAGCCCTTTAAAGCGGCCTAAATAAAGGAAACAGTGAAGTTCTGATTGGCATAAAGGCTGTGGAAATCCATAGGGCCAGATGGTTTCTGGGAAACTGGGTGCCTGGGAGATTTTTGGGGGTGGGAGTTCACTGTGAGACAGGACAGAGAAGAACTAGAGGAGACTGAGATGGAGATACACAGTAGCCCATAGAGTAAGAGTGTCTTTCAAACCATATTTCCTCCAACCTCTTCTTCCACTTCAGTTTCTCTCAATTTCCTATTAACTTCATTATTTCACATTGTAATTATTTAAAATGTTTATAGAAAGGGAACATCCTCAACACACTAAAAAGGTATGAGATGTTGGACTTGGTAACTAAGGAAAAGTGTCCTTCCCCACCTGTTTAAAAAGAACGATCTTTCTAAAATGAAAATTCAGAAACGAGAAAGAGTTATTATACCTGCTATGTTGGCATATCACGATGGCAGTGAGGAATCATTATTCGCTGGGTGTGAATTTCACGTTTTTGCTTTACAGTTCCAAAACTCTGCATATGAAAAGTACAATAATGGAAACTTTTTGTAAGTCAAGTTGAATTTGCATTGCCATTGGTTGACTGTGTGCAAGTTATATTTCTTTCACCCAGAGCTCCCTGGAGTTTTATGACAGGAAAATGAAGATGTCTTTGGCCCTCAGAAGAGTTACAAATATTTGAGGCAGCAGGAGCAGGGCCTGAGCTCATGCCTGAGATGCAGGTGTCCAGAGTTCCCATTCCAGCCTTTGCCAGGCTTGCTGAGTGCCCTTGGGCAAGTCACTTAACCTCCCTTGCCCTCTCCTCCCTCACTGCTAAGGTGAGGCTATTAATGTTCAGTTCCCTTATGGGGTGGTGAGTGCATTAAGTAATTAGAAAATGAGAGTTCCTTCTTATGTAATCCTTTAGGAGATGAGAATTTTTCCAAATAATTCTGAAGTGTGTTAGAAAAGAAAACAGAGTGAAGGCCACACAGAACAGAAATGCAGTTATCAGTACAAAGGATTGGGGGAGATCACCTCTTCATTTTACCTAAGCAGAAAAAATTTATTTCAAGACACATTATTTTCTTAATATATTTTTATTGGTTTCAGAGAGGAAGGGAGAGGGAGAGAGACACAAAAACATTAGTGATGAGAAAGAATCATTGATCGGCTGCCTCCTGCAAGTCCCCCACTGGTGATTGAGCCCGCAACCTGGGCATGTGCCCTTGACTGGAATCAAACCCGGGACCCTTTAGTCGGCAGACAGATGCTCTATTCACTGAACCAAACCCCAGCTAGGGCTCAGGACACATTATTTCCAAATAAAATTCCCACTCTCCTCATTCTCTCTCTCTCTCTCTCTCTCTCTCTCTCTCTCTCTCTCTCTCTCTCACACACACACACACACACACACACACACCATACCCATTCCTAGTTCCCTCGTTCATTTCTATTTTAAACTACTTCACTTATGTGGTCTCAAAATAGGAACCTTCCAAATGAAATCATCAGCCTTAAAACAATGTTTGAAATAATTAGGTCACACATTCGGGAGCCCTTTAATGCGGCTGCAATTCCATAACTATCTGTGCATTCCACGTATGGCCCTATTAAATGTACCAGGCACCAATGTTGCCAGCTGTCAAGAAGCAAAATGAAAAATAGTTTTAATAGCTGCTCTTTGACCTGTTTTATATTTTATGTCAATTATAACAGCACACAACCATGCATAATTATGAAGCATAGATGCATTAAAATGTACACATAATTTGTGTTCTTATGGCAACCATTGCATTAGGCTCTAGAAAACAAACCTATTGTTATAAGTCATTTGCACATTAATATATTAGTATTAAATATCGAAGACAGATTTGTCTATCCATCTGTTTTTGAATCGTTGTAAGTAAATATATCTTTTTGGAGGGGTGGACAAAATCTTTACATAAATGCACTGTAGGTGCCATCTGCAACATATATTATAATACAGAGTTTAGCGCCATCGTACATAGCAACTCCAGCAAAGACAGTGCCATGTGATTGTCATTTGAATGTCACTTTTTAAAAAATGATCTGGTATATGGACAGAAGGAGGAAATTTTTTCTGGCACTGCCATAAAAATTCCTTCATTTGACTATCCCGTGGTTTTTGGATTTCTTTCTTAAAAGCTTGCATTCTTCCAAGGATAAGAGGAAAATAACTATTTTAATGTTGGGTAAATGAAACCCCCCCCCCCCCAAACTATATTTTCTCTATAGCAAAATTGTTAAAATATCAGGGCAAAATTGCTTTAAAACCTCTGATGAATCATTAACACTGACCCTGAGAAGCAGGTGACCCAACCAGAAAATGACACTTCCATGCTACGGATAAAGAATCAGAGGCTTTTTCAAGAACCATGATATATCACCAGTTTTAACTTTTCAGCAGTCTCATGACCTTATGGCTCTATAATGTGGCTGCTGGAGTGAAGGGCACAGGAAGACAATGCCAAATAAGAAACAAATCAGATTTCCCGACTCCAAGTTTGTCCATTTAATACCTTGATGCTCATAAACGTGGAGGAGGTGCGACCCCTTAATCCCACCAGTTTTAACCCTCCATCCCAACCTCTGAACAATTGCTGTAGATATCCACCCTACCTTAGGTCCTCTCAAAGTCAGATCTGGAGAAGGAAAAATCAAAGAATGGGTGGAGTGATGGGACTGTTCCCTCCAGGCCCTGATTAAAACCCACAACAATTTAAATTTCTATTGAATTCATTTTAAGTGATCACAGTGTTTTCATTTGGGTGACCAGGGAGAAGTAGAACAATTTGAACAGGCATTTTGGAGCTTCATCAGAGGTGTTTCACTCTTCTGTTCTTTGTTTTCTTGTTAGGTGTCTATAAGTATAGATGCTAAGAATTTGTCTTCCATTTTCACGTAACTGGACTTTAAATTCAAAGGCATTTCTAAAATGACTTCAATCTGTAGTGACTACTTCACTCACATGTTGTGCAGTTTGCAGAAGTTCCATTCACTACCAAGGTATCACCCAGATTTTTTTTACTCTTTGTTTCAATTAAAAGATATACTACATTTCTTTAGCATCTTAAAGATAACTGTCTTAAGTATATCACTTTAAATAATTATGTAAAGTTTAAAATGTTTGGAAGAGAGGACTGGAAATACTGCCTTTTATGCGCTTTTTAAATTTGTGACACTATGGAAAGAAAAATTGCTCTGTACAAATATAGCTGGCTCCTATTAAGATTAGCCAGATAAACAGAATAACTTTCTGAGGAGATGGTGGTAACTGATAAAAGAAAATGGAAACAAAGGGAGAAGGAGGAGACCACTGGAGACAAGAAAAAAAAAGATGGAACCTAGCAATTGAAGAGAAGGAAAAAGTGAGAATTCCAATAATGAATTCCAATCCTAGATTTCCAGAAACAGCTGGCAAAAGTCAGACAGTGGGTATACACACAATTGGAGTTCATGCCTCTAACTCAACACAGAAAAACTCTGAACAGGTCTAGAGTATATTGTAGGATTACTCTTGAGGCTATGTGTTTTATGTGTATTTTGAGTCCTATAAGGCACTGAGAATGAACTGGAAGTAAAGAAATAAAGATCACAGAACCACCCCAGAGAGAAAGATGTGCTCACATTTTTGAGTTTTAAGGTACACTTAGTTTAAAATTATATATTTTTCTAATTCTAAATGTTAACAGGACACCAATTTAAGAGAAATGACAAAACAGTTAGTTATTCACAGAGCAAATTTCTCACTATTGCATTCAGGGTGAAAATAACATAGTCAATCCTAGATTACTTGTTTTTAGCACTATTTCCTCAAATCCATGTCCATAGCACATTGCAATTCATATTTGTTTAACCCACAAACATTTGACAATATCTGTAAGTTGCTCACTCCCATCTCCTAAGATTGAATTTTTAAAGTTTTTAAAAATTACTATTAATTATTCATTTACCCATTTAAAATCTTACAAGAATGTGTTTCTTGACTTCTATTATATCTTGCTGGTTTGACAACACAATTTAACTGACTTCCAAGACTGCTTCATTTTTCTACACTTAATTACCCAATCCAACTAAAATTAACTTTTCAAAATAGCATTCTTTCAACACACCAGTCACAAAACTAACTACAAAAAAAGTTCTATACATTTTGGTGGATAATATTTCAGACCGAACTGCTTGAATTGATGGAACAACTTTAACATTATATTTAAGAATCTGAGATTTTTTCCCCCCAATTTGTCTTCTTATCTTGACTTATTTTCCTGAGTGAACTCTGTTTGTGTTATTCCTGTTATCATCTCTACC
The DNA here is from genome assembly GCF_027574615.1 of Eptesicus fuscus. Lineage (NCBI taxonomy): Eukaryota > Metazoa > Chordata > Mammalia > Chiroptera > Vespertilionidae > Eptesicus > Eptesicus fuscus. Next base: position 36,173,645 of record NC_072483.1, on the reverse strand, counting down.
ATTGTTTGCTTCAAAGCAACTTCAATTGAAAAAGAAACCCCTTGCTTGTCACAAGTGCCTAGCTGAATCTTGCTTTGTTCATCTCTGCTTGATTCCCTTTGCATTCCAAGAACTTTCTTTAATGAAGAAACTTTATTTAGAGGGTTATTGCTATATCTATAGAGACATCACCAATCTGACTTATTCATTTAGCATTATCAGCCCAGGGCGAACAAGCAATATTTACACATTTGCCAGAGGTTGTCACCTCAGGAGCATGGCTTTTCTTTGCTGTTATACGGAGGCCAGCACTAATGGCAATGGCCCTGCTTCCATACTTAGGAAGCATAGCTCATCAGCTGCCTATTTAGGTTGGGACCGTGGGCCTCTATCAGAAGGTCAGGACCAATCTTTAAGCATACAGCACAAGGTAGCATTTCTCAGTACTGAAAGCTTGGGGGTGGGAGACTGGTGCAACATTATAAAACACATACCCTAACTTAATTAAAGAATAATTGTCATGCAGCTTCAGACCTGAACAAAAGTGATAACAAATAAGATATTGGCAAAATATCATCCTATCTTTAAATATTATTTAAAATTTACATAAAGTTCCCAGATAATTTTTCATTTGGCAAAGAAAAAATTTTTGTAAAAAAAATATGCAATGTAACCTTCAAATTATTTTAATCTTTAGAATAGAAACAATATATGCATTACCATATAGGTTGCAAATTGTATAACTGATTTTTCTATGCATATAAAAATTTACTTAATGGAAGTCTGGGTGCCCATGTAAACTCTGCAGGTAGATCTTATGGTATATTTCCAATGGTATTACTTCTTTGTCCTAAAAATCTAAAGATTGAAATTATTATTTTGGAGAAATCTATTTAGTCTTCAAGTAGAAACATCTTGGAGTTTGTAGGAGTTTCAGTTTTTAAAGATATCACAACCAAAAAGATTTATTGAGTGCCACTATGTTCGAAACTGTTTAGAATCAAAATATTAACCCACAAAAAAAGCTTTATATTGACCAAGTGATCTACTTAGTTGCCCATCTCGAAGAAGAAAAAAAGAAGATCAAATTGATTTAAGAAACAGATCTCTGGTTATGAGCTTTGGTGAATTTATAAAGGTTGAACTTCTCAGGATGGATGTAAGAA